>NW_017096952.1:0-242 GCF_001412225.1 Nicrophorus vespilloides
TTTTGTTTTAAACTTCTTCATGTCATTTTCTCTTCTTATTTCCTCTGGCACCATGTTGTATTGCGCAACGCCCTGCACCAGCAAACTCCTGTTCATTATGTTAGTTGCATTTTGTTCCATTCTAATATTTCTTCTAGCTCTCGTATTATAATCGTGTGTGTTGCAGCCGAAAGACAGGCCTATCCGGGTCTTAATATGTTTTTTTTACTATTTTGTGTATCAGAATGTTTGTCTGTGCCTCT
>NW_017096952.1:251-39923 GCF_001412225.1 Nicrophorus vespilloides
ACTATGGTACACTGCCATCTTACACTTGTCTGGGAGAAATTTGTTTATTTTTTTCACACATCCAATTGTCGTAGCATTTTTTTTGTAAGCCTATGTGGTTGTCCCAACCTAGTTTGTTGTTCAATAGTATTCCCAAGTATCTCTCTTGTTCTACTTTTTTATGCTTATATTATTTATAGTGATGCTTAGTTCGATCTTTCTAGCATTTTTAGTTGTAGGATCATGTAGTGTGTTTTATTCTCGTTTATTGTTAATAGATTGTCATCGTACCATGTCTGTAATTTAATAATATCGTTGTTGATGCTGTTCTGCAACGCCGTTTCCTCCATGTGTCCGTACAGAATACATGTGTCGTCCGCATACATGTATATGCTTCCCTCCAACCCAATGTCGGCTATATCGTTATTTAACGTACGTTCGATAATACGTACATGATTATTTATTGTGATCGAACTAACGTACAAATATAAGTACGGATGTATAATAGTGAATTAAACTTGGTTAAAAAATAAATTAAATCAGGATTAATTTAAATAAATTAGTCTGTTTTATGATGAGTACAACTTATATAAATGGGATCATTTTTAAGTTAACTCACGATGAATATAAATGCACTCTCTTATATAATCGGGGCAGATTTACAAAACGTACATGATTATTTATTACGCTCGAACTAACGTACAAATATCCGTACGGATGTATAATAGTAAATTAAACTTCGTTGTTAAAAAAATTAAATCAGGATTATTTAAAATAAATTAAGTATAGTCTGTTTTTATGCAATTTTGCCGAGTCCGACGGCAAAGCGTAAGTAGATATTAACGTGGATATATATATAATTCACTATTCGATTAACGTACATTTGCTTAAAGTATCACAATTTGTTTATGTATAATGTACGTTAAATGAAAGCCAACTGCAATAAATCCTATTAAAACGAAACGAAGTATTAAAATAAGTAAATTAGTCTGTTTCCATAATGAGTACAACAACTTATATAAATTGGAACATTATTTAGTTAACGGTGAATATAATCGGGTCTTATTTAACGTACGTTCGAAAATACGTACATGATTATTTATTGTGATCGAAGTAACGTACAAATATACGTACGGATGTATAATAGTGAATTAAACTTAATTTAAAAGAAAAATTAAATCATGACATGATTATTTATTGTGCTCAAACTAACGTACACATATCCGTACGGATGTATAATAGTGAATGAAACTTGTTAAAAAAAATAAATCAGGATTAATTAAAATAAATTAGTCTGTTTCATGATGAGTACAATAACTTATATAAATGGGATCATTATTAAGTTAACTCACGGTGAATATAAATGCACTCTCTTATATAATTGGGGCTGATTTACAGAACGTACATGATTATTTATTGTGCTCGAACTAACGTACAAATATCCGTACGGATGTATAATAGTGAATTAAACTTGGTTAAAAAATAAATTAAATCAGGATTAATTAAAATAAATTAGTCTATTTCATCATGAGTACAACAACTTATATAAATGGGATCATTATAAAGTTAACTCACGGTGAATATAAATGCACTCTCTTATATAATCGGGGCTGATTTACGTTCTACATGATTATTTATTGCGCTCGAACTAACGTACAAATATCCGTACGGATGTATAATAGTGAATTAAACTTGTTACAAAAATTAAATCAGGATTATTTAAAATAAATTAAGTATAGTCTGTTTTTATGCAATTTTGCCGAGTCCGACGGCAAAGTGTAAGTAGATATTAACGTGGATATATATATATAATTCACTATTCGATTAACGTACATTTGCTTAAAGTATCACAATTTGTGTATGTATAATGTACGTTAAATGAGCGTCAACTGCAATAAATCCTATTGAAACGAAACGAAGTATTTCGTTTGGCTATTAAATAACGATTTCGTTCTAACAGAATGTGTATGTTCCGCTCAAATCCAATTTAGTAGCCGTACGAACGAAATCTCTTCGTTGCGTTATGCAACATGATGATCTTCGCGTGACTTTGAATAAATATGCGCAGAATTCCACTTGTTTCTATAAAAGAACTTTAAATAAATGGAATCGTGCTAATCTGTTGTATATTGATTCAAAATCAAAGCCAAAAAAGTAATTTAAATACCGAAAAAAAAATCTATAAGCGTATATCAATGTAATCATAACATCTATTAATAAAGTCTAAAATTCCGTTATATTCGAAATAGTGACTCATTTGAGAATTCGTAAAAAAAGAGAAAAGGAATTTGCGCGTAGTGGGAAAAGATTTAACAGGTTGGAATATCGTATATGTTTGACTCGTATAAGAGACTGGAGTCCCGGGAGAGTTGTCCCCTTTTTGTGGGGGGGAGGACGTATTGAAGAAACAATTATAACTGGTATATTCTGATTTAATCTTGATCGAAGTTGGTTCTACCCCCTTCGATGACCTGCAAGTGGATAATCTTCGTACGGGCTTGTTAATAAGCGTGCAATTAGCGCGTGATGCGATTCCCTTTCCGGAATAAGTAAATAATAAATATTGATGTTGTTGGTTCGTCACTTTTTAGTCACATGGGAGTCCTCGGTGCTCGAGGGAGAAGTCAGTGTCCCCTAATTCGCCATGATTTAATTCTCGTAGAGACGAATTGAATAAACTCGGCTACAAATTAATTGTTTCCTGAAACTAATTAAAATTCCCACCCCCGCAGACTCCTATGAATGCAGGATTCAATCAGAAATGCAAGATTTCAAACAACAGTTTCAATTGGGTTTTATCCTTTTATTTATTTACTTAGTATAAATATTTACAATAAAAAATTTTATGATTCATATTCAACGTTCACGATTTCATAAATTCATGTAGAAAATATACAAAAAAAATACAATATAAAACAGTAAAATGTATTACAAGGATTTAACAAAATTCTATAACAAATTAAATCAATTGAATTTTTTTTATAAGGATTAAATTATTTTACTTAATATCTTTATAGTAGTTATAATTATTTATTAAGAAGTATGTCCTATATTCAAATACTTTACATTAAAGTGTAATAGTATGTCAATAAATCAATTACAATAAATATTTTACATTCATTTATATTAAGACTTTGGTGATTTGTTTATTATTTATAAATTAAAGTAAACGTATAAATAACATAAACTACTCATTAAGAATAAAGATTTAAATACAAATATTTATAAATTGCAGATAATAGCCATATATTGCTTGTATTTATGTGTATAATAAATGTGATTTTACTACTATTTATTTAAAATATGGACAAAGAATATGACTATATATAAATTCGTATAAGATTAATACTAAAAAGAAATTCGTTGTGTGAAATATCAATATAAAGTTGATATAAGATGATATGATTCTTCTGGTTTCTGCAAACCTGGTAAAACTTATCTGCAGTATTATGCAGCTACAGACAAGGCACTGCAGTGAAAAATGAGATGAAACCAAAGGCATGGGGTCTATATCGCAAGCTCGACAACCGAAAGACCGTCTATTGAAAGACCGACGTTCGAAATTCCGACAATCAAAATCCCGACTGTATCCAAATCCCGACTACCATAATCCCGATAATCGAAATCCCGACAGTGTCTTTTATTATTATAATTTCTACAATAACATTTTTAAATTATTCTACTATATTTTAATAGGTACGACGGATACTGAAAAAAATACTTTTTAAGACCTAGGTCGATGGCTCTTTTGCCCGATTATTAATTGTTGTTATTTATTCTTAATAACAATAAATAATATTAATTATTATTGTATTTTTTTTTTCGTTGACTTATTCATTATTTAACTTAAGAATAAGAAATATTCTATAATAAAATTATTTAATGTTATTAACAATAAATAACAACAATTAATAATCTTATTAAGTTTTAGATTGTCGGGATTTCGATATAGACGGGATATCGATATAGTCGGGATTTTGATTGTCGGGATTATGGTAGTCGTTATTTTGACATAGTCGGGATTTCGAACGTCGGGATTTCTATACACTCGGGATTTCGAACGTCTGGATTTCAATACACTCGGGATTTCGAACGTTGGGATTTCGATAGACGGGATTTCGGTTATCGGGCTTGCGATTGCCGCCTAACTGCATTGTATGCAACGCATTTGACACACGTGAATTGCGATTCTTTATTTTCAGGAATTAATTATCAATGTACTTTACTAATTTCTTAATATTACTTCTTAAACACTAACATGTAAAATATTACTCAAGCTGCGAGACATAATTATGTTTTATCAACTTTAAGTGATAACTATATGATTCGTGTCTTTCTAGTTACAAGCTTAGTGTCTATCCAAACTAATCAATTATTACTTAAAAAAACATCCGGAGTTCAAATAAGTACAAACAATCAAGCAATCTTGTCATTAATCAACCCACACTTTGAGTTGTAAAAATTGGAAAAAAAAGTAAATAGGATTTTCTTAAAAATGCTATTTAGTTGAGATCCGACGAGTTTTCACGCTTTTTCTTAATTACAAGGAAATTACATAAATTTACGCACCTTTTTATGAAACAAAACCAATAAGTTTCGATCGAAACATGGGTTAATTATTTGGATTGAGAAAGAAATTAAAATACTTAATTTTGACAACTTATGTATATGTACTGCCTAAACCACAATGCCGACAGTTAGCTCATTTGAAAGGTTGTAGTTTATCTATAATTTGCGTATTTGATGGTTTATTTAGCACGAGTAGTAATCGATTAATTTAAAAAAACGTGAAGATATTGCAGCAAATTGAAAAAAATGGGTTAATAAATTTATATACATTCATATATTAGAAAAATTTAATTTACTGTTTTAAAGAATAATTATTTTGCGTTTGTTTGCTATAAAATATGTTAGTTTTGGTCAATTAATAAGAAAGTTATTAAGATTTAACGAATTGGCGGTTTTCGCGAATCAAAACGTAAGTAGTTCCCCCGAAAATGATTATCGAAAATGCCAGTAAATTGGGATTTGCACCAGGAGACTAGGAGTACGAGGTATCTGAGCTCCTAGCATCGGTCGTTCCTGATTGGTTGAAATTTGAATTTTTGAATTTCACGTTTGCGTGAGTGAGTGAGCGAACTGTTATTCTTATAGTTGTAACACTGATAGCTATTTTCGCAAGTCATATTTAAAGGTATTTATTGAATTTCCTGATTATTCTACATTTTTCTGAATTTAAACTTAATGAACAACATGCTCCATTGCTTCCTGCATCTATTTCCTTGTATTGGAAACCTTTCTTTGAACTTAACATTTCACTTCAGGCAAGTACTAGTGGAACATGTCAACAACCATCGATCACTAAAGTTCTTTGTCTTCAGAAAACATACTGCAGCTAAGTAGGGACAATTCTTAAAATCTTTTACATAAAACAGTGTCTTCATGTAAGAATGTGCATTAATTGTTAATAGTCATAATATAAGTAGTGAACAAACATTGGTACAATTGTTATTATTTTAGGTGGAGCTGATAACAACATGCCTCTAATGTATAGTTGATGACTTTAAGTTCCCCAGAAAGTGGAAAGCATTATTTACTAGCAGTTTTCATTTGCAAATAGTGGAAACCTTAACTGTTGAAAGTTACCAAAAATGTTACTTCATTAAGAAGATGGATAACAACTGTGAACCCTGTAGCACCCATGATACTATTGTTATTTCCTACATGATCCTTAGAGACTGGAAAACATTTATGAATGCTGGGTGCATTGAATATACTGGCTTAACTAAAATGTGAATTTTCATCAAATTCCCAGAAAGAGACTAAAAGTATTTTATATAACTATCAATCTTTATTATGATTTATTTTAATCTCTGTTTATATTAGATCAACATTCTTCTAGAAGCAAGTGCTTACGAAAATATAGGCCATTTTCGAAAACAACGTTTTCTAATTCCAAAGTTTGATAATTAATTGTGACGAAGCTATGATAGCTACAAGCCTGGATATATACTCATTTTAATCTCTGTATATTTAAGATTAATATTAATATCCAAAATTCTTCTGAGAGTTGGTGTATACGAAAATATAGGCCATTTTCGAAGACGTTATTTGCCCAACTCATTTGTGAAATACCAAAGTTTGTTAATCAATTATGAAAACACAATTGCAACTAGAAATTAACATTTTAATTTGTGTATATTCAGGATCAATATCCATGTATAACATTCCTCTGGGAGCTCATATTTCCGAAAATACAGGCCATTATCTAAAACGTTGTTTTCCTACTTGTTCATCAAAGTTTAAATGTATGTTTGGTTGCAGACTATTTCCTGAATATTCCGAAGGATGTCTCTGCTTGAGCTCCCAGAAAAATGATATAATGTTAATTTGTAGCTGCAATTGTGTCCTCATAATTAATTAACAAACTTTGGTATTTTACAAATGAGTTAGGAAAATAGCGTCTTCGAAAATAGCCTGTATTTTCGTAAACATGAGCTCCCAGAAAAATTATATAAATGGATGTTATATACTTGAATATACACGGTGTCTTCATAATTGATCAATAAACTTTGGTATTTCATAAATGAGTTGGGAAAATAAAGTTTTCGAAAATGGCCTTTATTTTCGTATACACCAATTCTCAGAAGAATTTTGGGCATTAATATTGATCTTGAATATAGAGAGATTAAAATGAGTATAAATACAAATAGTATAGCTTCGTCACAATTAATTATCAAAGTTTGGTATTAGACCAAAACTAACGTATTTTATAGCAAATGAAAACGAAAGAATTATACTTTAAAACTGTAAATTAAAATTTTCTAATATTTCAGAATAGAACCATTTATTTAACTATTTTTTTCAATTTGCTGCAATACCTTCACGTTTTTTAAATTAATCGATTACTACTCGTGCTAAGTAAACCATCAAATACGCAAATTAAAGAGAAACTACAACATTTCAAATGGTCAGTACATCTACTATAAGTTATCAAAATTAAGCATTTTAATTTCATTCTCAATTCAATTTGGCGAGGTAATGACATCATCGACCACACAATTTAAATCTGAATACCTCACTTTTCCAACGAAACTTTTGGCAAACAACCCCCCCACGTGGGGGTCGTGACCAACAATTTGATAGTCACTGGTTTAAACCATATGTCACATGCATCATAGAAATACAATAAAGAATAAATATTATTTCATCATTTGCGTCCTCGTAGTTCTGATATCACGTATAACGGAAAATTGAGATTACCTTTACTTGGATTTGAATGCTAAATACTATTGCTTTTTTTAACTTAATAAAAATCAAATAAAGCAGAAATAATTCTGCCAATTGATGTCCCATTATAATTATTAACATAAGTTAATTATTATTTGCATTTCGTCTATAAGTATTTTAAAGTAAATCCTAAATGAGAATCAATAATTATAGTAAAAGATATGAATTTGGTTTGATATAATGATTTAATTGAAATTATTGGATTTTCTTCAGATAATATTGCAATATTTCCAGCAACTTTTTAATTATGAAATGAAAATCTATGATATTTAAAGTTTAATCAGAGCACAACGGAAGTAAGCGATTTGCACGATTATTGAAGTCTGTTTTAAAGTGCAATTATGATTTCTTTTGTTTCCAATGCATGGAATGCCTCCAAGCGGTGCGTCATTGGAGCGGTCATCTCTTTAATTATGTTAACATGATATCATAAATAGGTATTAGTATTCGCTGGAAGCATATTTGCAAAACGCAATGGAAATGAGCAATATAATACAAAATTATTTTGAAATGACCGCCAATGGTATATGATTGTATAACGTGCGTGCACTTCCGGTTGCATACGTAACCGTATGGGCGTTTTCACGTGATAACCTAGAGTGATAATAACGCTTTCAGGTTGCAATTCTGTAAACATTTGGCTTTATGTAATTAGCAGAAATTGTCTGGTAGGTTCAGGAATATTGAGGAAGGCAGATATAATTCTGTTGGTATTTTGAATTTTGGCGCAGGTCATTGCGGAACGGAAATTTTCCAGTGACGTCCGGCCGGGCGTTTTACTTATTCACATTTTGGGCCATTTTTGCAGTGATCGGTTGCGGATTTGGTGCGATTTCGACGTTCGACGTAGGCTGGTATAAGTTTCCGACTGTGCATAGATACATCGGTATTCCGACAGGGCGCAACAAAAATATTGGTGCGACTAGTGTTCCTTTGGTGCGGCGCTAATGGTGTAGGAGTTTCTAGTATATTCCATTTCAGATTCTAGAATAACTGTCAACATATAAATGGTCTACGCGGTTGTGATCCGCTTATTTCGTTGTTGATTGTGCGACCATAAAGAAGTGATCGGGTGGGCATCGAGCGAAAAGTGTTTTGTATCAGAATTGCGAGTGAGTTTGGAGACAGATAGACACACGTAAATCCGGAGCAGCTCTGCGAAAATGGGGAAAGACTACTATAAAGTATTGGGCCTAACCAAGAGCGCCACCGATGAGGAGATCAAGAAGGCGTACCGCAAATTGGCTTTAAAATTTCATCCAGACAAAAATAAAACAGCTGGTGCAGAAGAGAAATTCAAGGAAGTCGCGGAGGCCTACGAGGTCCTCTCTGACAAGAAAAAGAGGGATATTTATGATGCTCATGGAGAGGAAGGGCTCAAGGGAGGAATCCCTGGTGGCACTGGAATGGGACCGAACAACTTCAGATACACCTTCCATGGTGATCCTAGGGCGACATTCGCCCAGTTCTTTGGTAACACCACCCCCTTTGATACATTCTTCAGTAACAGTAGGATGTTTGGATTTGGTGATGATGATGATATGGATACGGATCCTTTTGGCTTGAACATTGGAGGACCAGCAAGAGGCAGTGGTGCATTCAGAAGTCATTCCTTCAACTTCCACAGCAACCCAAATAGGAATAAGGATAAGCTGCAAGATCCTCCAATCGAGCATGACCTGTATGTGAATCTGGAAGACATCACGAATGGCTGTACAAAGAAGATGAGGATTAGCAGGAAGGTGCTCCAACCAGACAACACAACACGGAAAGAGGATAAGCTGCTCACAATAAATGTGAAACCAGGCTGGAAGGCAGGCACCAAAATCACATTCCAGAGGGAAGGTGATCAGTGCAGGAACAAAATCCCTGCAGACATTGTCTTCATTATTAGGGATAAACCGCATCCACATTTCAAGAGGGAGGGCAGTGACATTAGATACACAGCCAAAGTGACTTTGAAGCAGGTATGTGTACAAGCATTTCATGCAAATATCTCTTGCAATTATAAACCAACTGTATATATTGATTAAGCTAAGCACAGTTTGGGTTTGTTGCCAAGATCATGAACATATGATTAATTGATTCTGTTTTTTTTTTTGTAGGCTTTGTGTGGTTGTACTATTGAGATACCAACAATGGTGGGCACGAAAGTTCCTATAGATTTCACCAATGAAATCATCAAGCCTAATATGGTGAAACGCTTCACAGGATTTGGTTTGCCAATACCCAAAGAGCCCTCCCACAAGGGTGATCTTATTGTCAACTTCGACATCAAGTTCCCTGAGCGCTTGTCAACATCTGCAAAGGACATCTTATATGACACACTTCCCAACTAAACACATACACCAACAACATGCATCAAGATAATTACATATTTAAAGCAAGAGTGAAAGTATGTACGTTTTAGTACAGAGAAACATGCGTGAGTGTTTTGTATTTTTACGGATGAAAAAAATAACAGTTTTTTTTTTAAATATAACGTTGAGCAGCATTCAAAAGAAAATGGAGAGAAAAACATATATATATATATTGTAATACAGAATTCAGCTTATATTAATGTAAATATATATAACGGAAAAGAGGAGAGGTTGCGTGTATATGTCTATCATAGGCGGTTTTTGAACTATTAGTTAAGGTTTAATCTTTGTTATGAAATTAATATTTTATTTGTATATATTAGCTTTAGTAATAGATTAATGATTATTTTCGAGCCCGCCGTGCAAAAAAAAAATATAAATTTATTAATAAATAAAATCGATGCTGCATATTTGTTATTCCGAGGAAGTCGGCACCACAAGTAAAATTTAGTTGGATCTGCTGGATGATCTTCTTCAGTGGTGTCCCTTTAACTTGATGAATATGCACGCAATATTTATTTCGTTCTCGATTCTTTGGTGGCTTATATACATTTTGATTTAAGTATGTTATAGGTAAAAAAAATATTAAAAATCTATAAATATATATATTCGTATGTGTATATCTATAGATACATGTGAAAGCAGTTGAATAATATATAAATAAAATATATTTTTTTGGATATTAAATATAGTTATGTAAGATATTATAAATAAAATTTTTATTTACTACGTTAGTGGGACGTTGTTGTTTCATGTGTTGCGTTTGTTCCCCAAATGGAACAATTGCCGTACCGACCAAATTAGCGGTAATTCGTTGGATGTGTTGTTGTTAAACCAGTGATGCAAGGTCAATGCTAGTCTCGATTAAAAAGAATACGTATATAAATAAGTATGAAAGAAAGCGAAACATAGGCGGCTGCGGTGAGAGGAAGAGAGAAGGAGCGAAAGATGAAGTGAACAAAAAATAAAAATAAAGGACGTGGCGATCGACGGAGGTGGAGGAGGAGTAGGTATAAAGGACGAAATGTTTAAAGATATAATATGTATATATAGCGCACATCACACCGTCGAAAAATTTCCCAATTGCGGCGTCCGTAACGTGTCGTTGCGGTAACGGCACGTTACGTGCGCGTTGTGGAATTCGCCAGGATTTTGCACGACTTCGATCGACGCCATTATTTCGCATCTCCTGCCGACTCTTAACATCGGATCCAATGATAATGACATATATCAGGCGTCATAGAGAGCATACAGAGAGATCTTCAATGCCAGAGCCTCGATATGTTCGCTCCTAAAATAGAGCGCCAGGAGTAGTGAGCTGACGTCATACGTTCAAGTCGTCCGCCAACGCTCGAACGCGAAAACCAACAAACTGTAAAGCGTTGGAAAGACAATGCAATGCTCTTTCTTCTTCTCATTTCTTCTCCTTTTCATTGGATATTTTTCATTGTCCAACCATTCCATCCATCTCGCTCCCTTCCCGCATTATCAATGGTCCTCAAAATCATTTCGATCTGAAACCCACCTGGAAACTGTCGCACGAACCTTATATCACGCCCATGTATATTATAATTTTGGTTAATCGTTATGTCCGAAACTCCCGGTCCCCATGCACAACCATCGAAACTACCTGTGCACTTTTACGGCACGGCACATGCCTCTCATTGTTACCTGTTTGCATAGGAATTAGAATAAATTGCCACGCTATTTTTGTTTGCGTTTCATTTCGAAGTCCACCTTAAACTCATTCCAGCGGCAGCTATAACTATTAGTTTACACTTGGCTGCATTTCATCCAGCAAATTAATTCCACGACTTCCGGTTGAATTCGTGCTTTGCTTATTATATCATACCTTCAAAGCATGCTTATTTTTAACTTTACGATTAGCAAACTTGCAGGAAGAAAATAAGTGTACTTACTTTTTTGTTTCTTCTAAAACAACATTACATTTCTTGAAACAAACCTCCAATAAAAAAATAATTCACATTTCTTATTATAGTTTACCTTTCGTTTAAGTCACTTTTTAAAAATAAAAATAATAATAATCATAGCAATGTGTTGAATCTTTTGGAAAAATAAAAATTCTCATTATTTATAAATATTATGTGTGTATAAATTAAGTAATATTAATTAATTATTAACTTAACTTATGTCAGTTTTAAGATAAATGTATTTAATAAAATTATTTTAAAGAAAATTTGCCTATTCTTATTCCTAATTCCAATATTAAAAAAATATATAAAAATGCAATAAAATTTGAAATTTATGTTTATTTGTTGTTATGTATACAAAGAAAATATTTTGTTTTCTAGCTATTTAAGGATCTTAAATAAATTGCAATCTGAATATGATGATCCTAAAATAGTGAAAAGTAATTAATGAATGTTGAATGTTTCTCAACTGAATATATGACTTTGAAATTTATTTATTTAGCAAACTTTTTACAATTAAGGCTAAATAATCTTAATCTAAGCTAAATACACCAGTATTACACTCAATGTAATGTTTGTTATTAAACATGTATAAAATGTAGTTTTCCAAAAAATGTTAGATTTGAGTCTATTCATATACGAAAGTCCCAAACAAATTGCAATAGTTGGAATTTTTGTCTACATCAGTCTCCTATAATTAGAATACCGATTCCCAATGGGTTAAGCAGTCTAGCCAGTTTATTTTTTCGCGTTGCAAGAATTGAGATATTTACTAAAACTATTTGCTCATATACTTTATATGGCTTCGTACGCAGAGGCTACATTTCAAAATAAAGAGAGAAACGATACAAGGATAATAAAGATCACAGAATTTCGAATCGAATTTATAACAACATTTTTCAGCAGTGTCGCAAGTTATTTTTTTTAATATAGCAAATGTTTGACTCTGCTATGCGTTTGTCAGTGATTAAATTGAACATGTGCAGTATGTTGAGGGTAATATTTGAAGGTCAACACCCATCGGAACGACGGATCATCACCAGTAAAGTACACATCTGGCACAGACCGATCGATGGTCTTCCATGTGTTAAATGAGTTTTGTTCGTGTCGATCTGAATGCGCCGATTCCGAACAATTTGTTGCCCATATTTTGTCCCATGTTGTTGTTTTTGGCGAATTATTTAAAAATAGGAAACGTCGCCGTGCAGATAAATAGAACCAATCGATCAAGGACAAACGCAATTGAGTTTGATTGAATGTAAGCCAATTGTCGTGGATTGGAAATTGTTGGACGGCAATTAAAAGAAAAACCCAGTACAATCCGAATGTCGGTCGTACGTGGAATATCAAAATGTTCTATTCTAAATATATATTATTTCTTTTTCATTATTTTCATCGTTTAATAACAGCTAATGCGTGTAATTTACTCCTACAATTAAATACATTTTCTAAATTATTGTATAATTGTTCCACTTAAAGTTATTGTTGTTTGCACGTTTCGATATTACCATTAAAAGTGATGTAGTTATTACGTAAATTGCATTTATATATCGGTGGAGCCACAAGGCAATGAAAACAATTGTGCCGTGTAAATAACATGGGTTTTGGATTTTTCTCAAGCGTTCCTTACAAGCGGAACGTGTATTATTTCTCGCCTAAAATGCTCCCATTTACCTTAAGCTTATTTACTCTCTAGACTATTTTTAAGAACGCGAACTCATTCATACTTTGGCAACGGCAGAAGGTTCATCGGGAGAGCGTCTAGGCTCGACAGGTCGAGGTCCTACCGGTACCTTCTTCAGCTCTTCCTTCCAATGATTGAAGTCCGGCTGATCGATGTATCCACAGTCCACAGCCTTGTTACTTCCGGTTCCTCTTTTCATCACCTCCGGTTGTACCGATCTTACGTTGTCGGAGTTGTCGCATATGATCCTAGCCAGTGATGCCTTTCGGATCTGTTGTAGTTGCATAGGCGTGAATACCGAAGGATTCTCATACCAGAAGCGATCACCTCGTTTCAACCTCACGAACTGATCCAACAGGAGGCACGTCACCGTCGGACCCAGGAAACTATTCTCTAACGGCCTCTCGCTCAACGATCCAGTATAAAGATCAATGTCGTCAACGTCACTGTAACAATACAATTATCAAAAGATACAACGATTCTAATGTTTCTCAACATCCGAAAATATTCATAAAAATTTGCAATTTACATTTTGTATTGATTTTTATATTTTTTTAAACTCAGACACAATATTTTCAACAGTCAAAATAAGTAAAGAGCATCTAAAAACTATTTATGTTTCTTACAAAAACATATTTGCAATTTATCTATGTTTTTTATTTATACCAAAATCCAGACACAATATTTTCAAGTAACATTAGAATTTTATGAACATTTTCAATATTCATAATACAAACACTTTCAATTTAAATTGATATTTTTCTAAAATTGCAGGAAAAAGGTTTTGGACATTTAAAATAATAATTTAATTGTTTCTTATAATATTGCTATTGAAAATGTGTTTTTCTTCTTCTAAAGTTAAGATTTGTTAATAACAATATAATATAATGGAAAACTTTCCATTGCTTCATAATATTTTCAATTAGTGAAAAAAGTAAACATAATTGCAATTATAATTTATTATTTTTTTCGGTCATTTTGAACTAGAAATGATTTAGTAATTTTAATGTATACTTCCAATTAAGATTTCAGATTTACTTAACATCTGTTAAATTTAATACATAATAATTATGTAAATTTTAATATGCGACTATTTAAATACTGTTTATTTTAACATTTACCATAATAGACACAAATAGAAAATTATCGAGTCTGGGAATTTACTATAAGAAACAAATAAATCTAGAATTGAATCAGTCTGTATCTAGTAAAAAAAAAGTATGACTCGTAGGCATAACGAATAAATTGGGTACAATTTCGTTAACCTTGAGTTACACGTATTTATGGATACAACCGATAAATTTCTATTAAGCATATGGCTATGACTGTTCGCAGCGTAAATATTTATTTATTGAGCGGATTATTGGCAATGCCAACCATTGAAACGTTGGTAATTGGAGTACGAGCATTCTTTCTGGAAAATTTGCAATTTAACGATCTTCAAATTGTGAAAATTAGTTACGATGTTTACCGACGGAAAACGCAATAAAACATTATAGTAATATGGATAAGTCTTTATAATCCATTCAAATACATTCTGACATTAATATCCATATGCTATTTGTTTTCTAATAATCTTTTAGAGCTATTCACATGATTTATGATTCTAAATACAACTTTACGATTAATATTCGAATTGCAAATATCAAATAAATTTGAATTTAATTAGATTTTGTGAATTAGAATTTTAGGTAAAATTATCATATTTATCTCTACTTCATACAGGTAAATTATCCTTTCTCAAAACAAACTACTTCAGCCATTTATAAACACTCACTAATACAAGAGGTTTTATATGCTAATATGTTATTATTCTTGTATCCACTAATATAAACACTTTATTGGAGTAGTTCAAATGTATTTAAAATCTATTGTTATAGATTTGCATCATTTAATGGATACGTTGTTGTTTTCTTTTTTTGTTATTCTATTTTGAATATTTTAAATATTTTGAACGCCCATGCATTATCAACGAAATAGCAAGTTGCAGCCTCCGCAAAAAAACTGTTATCCAAATGTTGGAGTAATTAGGAAATAGGTAGTGGCGCTCCACCTATACGCTCCACATGAACAACTCTTTGCATGATAGCAATTGCTTTTGGTATGGTATTTATTGTATGTAATAAAATTTTATGATGCGAAAGTGAAATGGAACTAATTTGATTTTCTGTATTTACAAACTTATATTCGGACCAATTAGAAATAGGTCGTGACGGCGGCCGCGGCTTTTTATAAATAGTTTCGTTTTAGCGACACACATACATACACGGAGCCATTCAGATGTACGTACAAACGCACACGCACACACGGATGGTCACACAGGCCGTGGAAAATATATAAGTTGGAGCGAGGCAACGGAAAACAAGAACGATGCATTTTCGCGGGTATAATAATAATAATTATAGTAGTAATGGGAGAATGTAGTAAAGATGAATTTTTAGATAATTGTTTTTTTTTTCCGAAATATGCCCCAGGCTGATCATGCTGTTGTGTTTTTTTTTTAAATTTTTATTTTGGACCATTCCAAGGTGCGAAATTGATAAATGCTTTGCGATCATGTCTCACCTATAAATGAATTGAATGTGGCCGAGTGAGTCATCGTCGATGTCCCCCTTCAGATGATGGAAGCTGTGGGGCCGTCGCAAGGCACACCGCGTACGCCAGCTGGTATACCCAGCCAAACCATGGTCACGACCTCGTTGGATATTCAGTGACACCAGGTCAAGCCCGCACGAGCCTTTCCTACCGTCTCTCACGAACATATGCTCCTTCAGCTAAAAATGGAAGTATCGACTCAAAACAACAAGAGAATAAAAAAAAAACAACGAAGAAGTACAAGAAGAGAGACGAAGGAGAATACAAAACAGTGACAGTAGATTTTGCCCAAAGCACTCACCTCGGCCGTGAAGTACGGATCGACCGCCTGCACGCTGTCGTTGATCGCACCCCTTAATCCCTTATCGAAACCCTCCCTCTTATATAACTCGAAGGGATTGAACAGCATCCTGTGCAGCTCCACGAACTCGGCCTTGCTTCCCCCGTCGATCATCTTGACCAGCGTGGGTATGAGGGTGTGGGCGAATCGGAAGGCGGAAGCTGCAAACACGTTGGAAATACCAGCGTCGAGGCTTGCGTTGTACCCGAAATAGTAACCATCCTTCATAGGTTCCAAATCGAATTTCCCCATGAAATCTCCCAAAATGATTGCAAGAAATTCATTATAAGCGATATGCTGAAGTAAAGCCCCAATAATCTTCCGCGTCTCCTGAAAAACTCTCTCATCATCCCAATGAGGATTCACTTCTCTCAATCTCCCAGCAACTAAATTATGCTGCCTTGCCCAAAGTAGATGCATACTCGTTAAATGTAAATTTTCGTTAGCCCTTGCGTCTCCGCTCAGGAAGCAATAACGCCCTTTATTATTCTCCTCTTCCCTATTACAACCATCACTCAAATTGCGCGAAATTGGCAGCAGCGTCCTATTGTCAACAACCAACATCCTCAATTCTCCACCCTGGAAAGTCCTCAACTCATTAGCAACACTTTCATCAGAACCATAAATAACAGAACCATCGATATAAGCAGAGGCTTGATTCATCTGCTCCCTTGGACCCATACAGCATGTTGGTCCAGGTGCGGATCTTACAAATTCCATACATTTGGAATTCTCCAAAATGACTGGAAAACATTCTGGATGTCTTCGATCTTTAACTGGGCAACAAGACACAGATTTACCGTTCTTTCCCTGGCTTACGGCTGTAGCCGTAATATCATGGTCTAGGAATTGGCCGAAAACAGCTAGCATAACTGTAAATTTAGGATCGGCGTTATAGATAGGCCGATGGACGATCAAGCTCACCGTTCTCGCCGAAGGCAGATCTTTTCCACTTTTCGCCATCCTCGGAGCGTTCACACCTGAAAATGTTGAAACTGAAACGCTGTTAAATCTATAAATAATCCTCACCATCTGCGTAATCAGGAGGCAAAATTCTCCTGAACGGACTGTAGGCGACTCCGTAGCCTTGACTTAAATTGTTACAGCTGCCATTGTAACTTCTATATTTCTTGTAAGGATTGCATTCAGGTTTCGGAATATCGCAATAATCCGAGAACCAAATGGAATTGGTCTTGTGGCAAATCTTGCTTAGGTTGCGATCATTCAGATATCTGGCAGCTTGGACTTCTGCAAATCCAACCATGGATAATTTCCTAGCCATTGGTGTAGTAGCCACAACCATATGGTGCCTATAACTAGCGGAATCGGGTTCCAACTCTGCAGCATTCTCTTCGATATCCTTCCGTTCCTTCAAAGCCTTCTTTCCAGCTTTCAAAGCTAATTGATACTCAGTTGAATCATCCGGTAAAGGCCAATTTTCTTGTAAGAGAACTAATGTTTCATTTGTAGTATCCTCTTCCGGGCGGTAATCATTTATTCCCCATGCAACGGAAGCGACAATAACCGTAACAATAATACTTCTAAAAATATATAATTATGTGCAATTGTAGGTATTATTTTCGTATTTTCACTTACAAGAAAATGGAGCAAATGCAACACTGAAATTGCCTCACCCGACGTTTTCTAAGCTTGGTGAAGCTTGATTCAAAGGCATATCTTGGCTTTGGGGTACCCGACGTTAAGGCGGTAGCCTCGGTGATCTCTTCGTGCATACCACTGTCTTAGTGATCTCTTCGTACAGTAAATGAACAGAAAAAGGTAGCTTTTCTGGAGGTAACTGCAAGAAATCTAATACCGAAACCAAATAATTTTCGAAACCCTACACCGACAAGACGTTGTTGTTTTATTATTCGAATCAATAACATATCATGTTCACGGAATACTGTATTTCCAAGAACGGAAATTACATTTAATCATTCGGTGAAAATTAATTATTCCAAGTAAATTATTATTTACTCATTAATTTCGAAACTCAAATTATAATATAATATTAAATAATGACGCATTCTAAAATATATATATACAAACGAATTAAGATAATTAAATTTATTAAAAAAAAAGATTGGCCATTATAGAGAAAAAGGTTTATATTAAATACCAGAGAGTAAAACATTTAATCAAAGAAATAATGAATATATTATTGTTTTAGTTAAAATGCAGATGCTGCAATTAATGTTAGTATAATAATCAAGGTCACTGTGGACGTTTACCAGTTGGAAAAGAAACTTCCTAAAAATCTATGTTTTCCTTCTTTTATATAAACGTTTGCAATTTGATAATTCCAAACTACTTTATATGGTGACAGATTGAAATAGACACAGATTTGTGTAGGTGCGAAATCAAAACAAATTATTGATTATACAATGTTCCCAAACCATTGAAAACAATATTTACTAAGTTATATAAGCATGCGACATCTGTGAACGCGTAGCAAAAATTTGATGAGCTATTCGTTGCGTGTTGATTTTATTGAATTTTCAATAAGAATGTCCGAGGTTCATGCATTTTTTTCCGCTCTAAGGTGGCAATCGCAAGCCCGACAACCGAAATCCCGTCTATCGAAATCACGACGTTCGAAATCCCGAGTGTATCGAAATCCCGACGTTTATTCGAAATCCCGACTATATCAAAATCCCGACTATCAAAATCCCGACTATATGAAATCCCGACTATGTCGAAATCCCGCTATCGAAATCCCGACGTTCGAAATCCCGATGTATCAAATCCCGACGCTTCGAAATCCCGACTATATGAAAATCCCGACTACCAAAATCCCGACTATCGAAATCCCGACGTTCGAAATCCCGACTGTATTAAAATCCCGACGCTTGAAATCCCGACTATGTCAAAATCCCGACTACCATAAANCCGATATTGTATCGAAATTCCGACTACCATAATCCCGACAATCGAAATCCCGACGTTCGAAATCCCGACTGTATTAAAATTCCCGACGCTTGAAATCCCGACTATGTCAAAATCCCGACTACCATAATCNAAACAATATTGAAATCCCGACGTTCGAAATCCCGAGCTGTATCGAAATCCCGACTGTTCGAAATCCCGACTATAGTCGAAATCCCGACTACCATAATCCCGACAATCAAAATCCCGACTATATCAAAATCCCGACTACCATAATCCCGACTATATCGAAATCCCGACAGTGTCTTTTATTATTATAAATTTCTACAATAATAACATCTTAGTGTTGTTTGTGATCACAAAATCCCGACTACCATAATCCCAACAATCAAAATCCCGACTATATCGAAATTCCGACAATCTAAAACTTAAGATTATTAATTGTTGTTATTTATTGTTAGTAACATAAACTAAATGAAATGAAATTGTATTTAATATTATGCCTTCAATAATCAANAATTAGAATTATTAANTGTTGTNNTTTAAGNTTAAAAAAATATATTAGTATTNAATATTATGTTAAATACAATAATAATTAATATTATTTATTGTTTTTAAGAATAAATAACAACAATTAATTTTCAGTATCCGTCGTACCTATTAAAATATAGTACAATAATTTAAAAATGTTATTGTAGAAATTATAATAATAAAAGACACTGTCGGGATTTCGATTGTCGGGATTGTAGTCGGGATTTTGATATATTCGGGATTTCGATACAGTCGGGATTTTGATTGTCGGGATTATGATAGTCGGGATTTCAATACAGTCGGGATTTCAATACACTCGGGCTTTCAATAGACTGTCTTTCGGTTGTCGGGCTTGCGATATAGACCCGTGACTGGCAAACCGGTCGACAGGACCCAGCTAAATGTGAAGGGGTTTCCAGAAGGAGACTCAATACTGGAGGAAGAAGAATAAGAATAACAACTTTATGCATTACATAATTAAATGTTTGAATGACGAAATTTAAGTAATTTAATTAGTCAAATTTATATTATATATATCTAATAACATACATTATTTATTAATTTTTTAATTCAATTATATACATATAATTATCATATTACTGTTAGTTAAAGAGAAATTTACAAATAGAATTGCGTAATGAGAAGATTCTGTTAACCATATAGAATTATTATCTATTTTGCAATATTACTATTAGTATCTTTCAAGCTTAATTTATAGGCTTAAGTAAGCTCTGATGCTGCAGGATGAAATTCAGGTTAAAAGAGACATCAGTCTATTGTTTGTTTTTTAATTTTTCACAGCTTCGCGTATTTTTTTATAAAACAGTTTTATTATGTAATATTGAAAAAAAAAATCGTTTGTAATGTTTTGAATAATATAAATATAAATGTACATGATATGGCCTCTAATAAACTTATACAATGTAAAAAAGAGAGCAAGGAAAAAGGTCCTAATTCAGCAGTTTAACATTGTATTTAGTGCAGACGCTGATCCAACGTATTTATTTACATTATATTCCGGACCGTAAATGGAGCATTTGCTGACTTAAGTTTTTTAACTTCACCGGTTTAGACTTTGAAAGAACGAAGCATTTATACTTGTACGGTATGCGACTTCAAATCAGTAAAATGCGTATCGTATTTTTGTTAATTTTCTTGGTTCCTGCAAAAGGGTTTCAACGTTTGGAGAATGTTAGACATTTAATACCTGTAAGTAATAGTACTAATAATATTAAATATAACAATCAGTTTGTAGAAATTTGAACAAATCGCACACGGTAAATTGATCCAAGCAACAAATACTTGTAACGGTAGCATTTTCTGCATGTTGAAAAATGAAACATGCGATATTTGCAACGAGAGAGACCATTCCTCAAAATATTTAACCGATGGTCAAAGTAATACTTATTGGCAATCCCAGACCATGGAGCATGATGTTCAATATCCAAATCAAATACATTTAACATTGAACTTTAGTAAGTTATAATGTTATGGTTATAAAGATGAATGTTTATATATTTGTTGTTTGTTTGCAGACAAAGCCTATGATATTATATACGTGTCCTTATGGTTTAAATCACCGAGACCTGAAAGCTTCGCTATTTACAAGAAAGTATGCGAGTCGTGTCCTTGGGTTCCTTATCAATATTTCAGGTTAGAGCTTATTAAGGATTTTATGTTTTTCATGATTTTATCTTCGAAATGTTACAGCGCTACTTGCCAGGAGACGTACGGTGTTCAGGATTCGACTGCGGTAAAGAAAGGAGTACAGGAAGCAAGGGCGCTTTGCACTTCTTCATATTCTGATATATCTCCTCTGAGTGGAGAACGTGTAATATTTTCAGCTCAGAAATATAGACCTTCTAATACAGACATTAATACTTCACCAGAATTACAAGTGAGAAATTAATAGTTAACTTTAACAAACACTGATTATGTTGTTCTCAGGATTGGATAACTGCTACTGATATACGCATTTCTCTGGATCGTTTAAATACCTTTCAGGATGAGCGATTTAAAGATATATGGGTGCTAAGAAGATACTATTATTCTATCATATCCGTGGAGATTGGAGCTCATTGTAAATGCAATGGTCATGCTTCAAAATGTATTCCAATCAGAAGAAATTCTGATAAATTGGTATGCGATTGCAAGCATAACACTTATGGCGATGATTGTGAGAAATGTCTTCCATACTACAATGATGTACCTTGGAAAAGAGCCACAGACATGCATGTTAATGAATGCAAAGGTATATTTCATTCCAATTTCTATTTTCAATGTAAAATAACACAGACAGTTCTGATTTGAAAAATATTGAAAGTTGAATTAATGTTATAATTAATCTTATATTAGCTTGCAATTGCAATGGTTATTCCAATTCCTGCTTTTTCGACGAGGAGTTATACCGACAAACAGGACATGGCGGTCATTGCATGGAGTGCTCAGGAAATCGTAGTGGTCCCAACTGCGATTATTGCAAAGTAGATTATTATCAATTGGAGACGGGTGAATGTAGAAGTTGCAATTGTGATCCAATTGGATCTTATTCGTCTCAATGCAATACTAATGGTTATTGTAGCTGTAAAGCCGGTGTAGCTGGTCAGAAATGTGACAAGTGCAAGGAGAATCATTACAACTTTGGGAATCGCGGATGCGAAAGCTGCAATTGCAACGTATACGGTTCACTGGATAACATACCTAGATGTGATCCTGAAACAGGTGTATGTAAATGTAAGCAAAACGTAGAAGGGATGCGTTGTTCCGAATGTAAACTAGGATTCTTCAATCTGGAAAGTGATAACATATTCGGTTGCACTGCGTGCTTCTGTTACGGACATTCCTCCAGCTGCCATTCCTCCAACAGTTACTCCAAATATCAGTATGAAGCTCAGTTTACCAAGAGTAATGAGCGATGGAAGGCAATCAATTCGTACGGTGAAACGGTTAGTTTGAAGTATGACAGTAAAAATAGGAGTATTAGTGCATCTTCTAAAGGTGATGATGTATATTTTGTATCATCGGATCGTTTTACTGGAGATCAACGTGCTTCGTATGGTCAACATTTGTATTTCACTCTTCGAATTAGCGATAATGTAAGGAGTACATCGAGTGATTTGGTGTTGGAAGGCGGCGATGGATCTTCCGTTGCCACTAAAATATTTTCGCAACAAAACAAACTTCCCACCACTAAAGTAAATACTATCAATTAGTTATTGTTTTATTATTTAATTTATTATGATTATTTTAGAGTCAAAATTATAAATTTCGTTTGATGGAAGATTCTAGTCTCGACTGGACACCGAAGCTGTCTGCTAAACAATTCATATCAATTCTAAGCAATTTGACGGCTATTAAAATAAAAGCTTCATATTCTGGTAGCGGTACCGGATATTTGGAGGACTTTAAATTAGAGACGGCTTTGTCTGGTATTGCTGGCGAAAAAGCCTCTTGGATAGAGCATTGCGATTGCGTATCAGGTCAGTACGAATAAACAAAGCTAAAGCTAGTTGATTTTCGTGTTATTCTATCTAGGCTACGTTGGACAGTTCTGCGAGTCTTGTGCACCAGGCTTCACACATTCTTCACGTTTAGGTAGTCCTCTATTACCATGTAAGAAGTGTGACTGTCATGAACACGCGGATAACTGTGATCCTATATCTGGGAATTGTTATTGTAATCACAATACGGTAGGCACCAATTGTGAAAAATGTGCTAGAGGTTTCTATGGTAATGCCGTGATGGGCACAGAAAATGATTGTTCATCCTGCGGTTGTCCATATGGTGGTGCCTGTATAGTGGATGATGATGATATAAAATGTATAGAATGTCCGAAAGGGTACGGCGGTCGGAGATGCGACGTATGTTTGGATGGTTACTTCGGAGAGCCACCAACAGAATTATGCCAAAAGTGTGACTGTAATTTAAACATTGATAACGATGCTGTTGGAAACTGCGATACTAAAACTGGGAAATGCCTGAAATGTATCTACAATACCGGAGGTGCATATTGCGAGGAATGTTTACCAGGTAATTAGCAAGAAATATCAATTAACATGTTTTAAGTATACATTTTAGGTTATTACGGAGATGCTTTATCTCTTCCAAAAGGTGACTGTAAAGAATGCGAGTGTTCATCTGAAGGCACTGTAAAAATTGATGATGGCAGTTTGATGTGTGATCAGATTTCTGGTATGTGCAAGTGCCAACCAAACGTGTATGGAAGAAACTGCGATAAATGCGAGGAAGGTTACTACGATTTGATTGAAGACGAAGGATGTAAACCATGTAATTGTAATACGGTTGGATCAATAGATCATACCTGTGATTTACATTCAGGACGTTGTCATTGTCAACCAGGAGTGACTGGGTATTAGGAAAAATATCTATTTAAAGCCTTTTAATTCGTGATTTTTTTTAGCTTAAGATGTGATCGATGCCAGGAAAATAAATATAAATTTTCTTCAAGAGGTTGCCAGGATTGTGAATGCGACGATTTAGGCTCGATCAGCTTGCAATGCGATTCCAGCGGGCAGTGTCCTTGTCTTGAAAATGTGGAAGGTAGAAGATGCGATCAGTGTAAGGAGAATAAGTATGATCGTAGTGAAGGTTGCAAAGATTGTCCGCAATGTTACAATATGGTACAGGAAGCTTATTGGGAGAATAAAAAGAAATTGCAGGAACTAACTGAAATGCTGAATGAACTCGAAGAACGTGCTTTGGTGGTTGGAGACAAACAATTTGAAGCAAATCTTCGTCAGATACAAATTGAAGCTATACACTTAAAAGAGAATGCTAATGCTCTCAATGATGATAATATACAAGAAGAAATGGCTGTTTTAGTGGAGAAACAAAAAACCATTTCAATGTTGTTAATTAAAATAGAGGATAGTATCAATATGGCTAAATATCAAAGTATTAATATTAACATTTTCTTTTTCAATATTTTCAAATATAAATGTTTCAGATGGTTTGGCAACTACCACGTTTGTAGACATACACAATAATGTAAAGCGGACGAAAGAAACTATAAATGTATGTTTTGAAAAAATTGGTAAGGTGTCACTACGAAATTACTTTGGAGATCAATCCGAAAGGCTGAAGAAGACGTTGCAGCAGAATCGGGAACTAATTAAAAATATCACCACTATTTCGGACAAAATCTACAATACTGCATTGGAAGCTCAGACTAAATCGGATGAGGCATATAAACTAGCTAAGTCTAGCACAGATATGAAGAAAGGTTTCCAACAGGAACTTCATAGTTTAAATGGAGATATCGCTAATAAATTTAATACGTTTGAAAAATATAACGAGGGAGCAATTGAAGCACAAAACGAATGGAAGGATATAACATCCTTAAACTTACAGCTACTAGCTGAAGTAAAAACGTTGCATAAAGAGATTCCCGTTGCAGATTTCAGAGGAATAACTGAAGATGCTAAACATATGTTGGATGATTCCGAGGAGATACTTATTAATATGAATAACTTGGATGATATTAATATAAACGACTTTGAACAAATAACAGATTCTAAAAAAATATTACTCAAAGCTACTGAATATACAAATGATTTAAATGAGTTAATCTTTAAAATTGAACAATACGCAATTAAAACATTTAATGCGGTGGATCTATGTGCAAAGGTTTTTTCGAAAGCCACAGAAACGTACAATGCTATCAGTGGTAAATCTATACCTAAATTGATTAGTTAAAGCAATACCTAATATTATGTTTTTCAGATTTCAATAAGAATTTGACTAATACTAGAACCATCGCCGAATCTTCTTTGAATAAAATGCCTTATATCGAAAATTTACTAAGTTATGTGCAAGATTTGTTAATAAAAATAGGACCGAAATTCCATAAGATTAAAGTCAAATCCGACAAGGCTATACGAGGAGCGAAAGATACAATAAAATCCGCAGATGATGTTATGAAAGAGATGCAAGAAGTTTCCGTTGATTTAGAGGCGTTGTTTATAGAAGTTTCTCATTTGCATGAAAGAGCGTTGGAGGTGAATAAGCAACTGGAGGAAGTTAAAGAAAAGTTTATGAAAATACACGGAGATAAAGTTAATAATCAATTGATTACTGAAATCAAAGCGTCTGTAAGTTTATTGATATTATATATAATATATTAATTATATTAATTACTTTTTTTTGTAGGTGGAATATTCTGAAATTAGTACAGAAGAAGCTGCAAGACTAGTCGACGATATGTCGAGAAAAATAGTTGATATTTGGAGCAATATCTCGGATTTACCTGAGGTGGAAGATTTAGATCCTGTGCGCAAGAGGTTGGATTATATTGAAAAGCAGATTAAACAAAACAAAATTGAAAATATATTAGATAAATTTGAGAAGGAAAAGAAGGATAATGATGATCTCATTGAGATGTACACTCAGCGCTTGAATAGTTATACTGAAGAGGTGCAACAATTGAAAAATATAGCTATGGCTATTCCGGATGGTTGTTTTAGAAACATAGCTTTAGAACCATAAGTTTAGGGGAAGATATATCATTTGTTATGTAACTTTTATACAATAACTTTTGTAACTTATATACAATAAATCTTCCAGTTAATCAATAGTTGTATTATTATAATATTTAATTTGCAAAATCACTGGGAGAACTAGCTCCAATGAAATTGGGTCACCCTGTATCTGTGAAGCTATAAGCATGCGTCCCCGACGGTTTATTGATTATATTCCAGTTCCCAGGACTTGTTGCCATTTTCACCTGAATATTCTGTTGGGCAGTGCACGAAGAGCCTAAACCATCCTTCATCTTATCGAGGTTACAACAACCATGGATATAATGTAAGTAATAATATTGGATTAAGCTTGTATCATTTGTACTTTTCAGAATTTGCCTTTTAGTTGTACTCGATTATTTCTAAATTCGGTGAAGGAAAATGAATAAATCCGTCGAAGCGCTTATAGAAAACACAATTCCATCAATCGAGGGGTAAGTTAACTAACCTCCGCTTTACGTAACACTAAATTCTTTGTTATTGTTTTTAGAGACATGAAGCGCACTATGTGCTGTGGATGACATCGTTTTGTGCTAAGAATTCAATCGAAATTACGTAATCCACTTGGCGTATCCATGCATCTTTAAATGTCATAGGTTTCCACATTTCACAACTTTAATTTATTTCATCACAAAAACGATCTTTTTTACGTTGATGCAATTGGGATTGTTATTATTTTTTTTTAACCCAGATTTTTGGTTTAAAGGTAATTTGAGTTTCAAAGCTCTATAAGCAATACAATTTCACTAATCAATATCAAAACATTTTTTAGTTTGCGTTGGTGCAAGCCAGGGAGTCAAACGCTGTGCAGATTAAAGACGGATTTGGAAAAGCTTTTTGGTGAGTTTATAATTTTAATTTAATATTTTTCAAGATTTATGAAATGCCTAAAATTTTCACGAAACTTAAATCAATTTTCAATTTATTTAAACTATTTTTATTTATATACAAGAGTGTCATGCATGAAGCCCATAAATTAAATCAATAAGTCAAATCAAATCATAGTCAATATTTTTATTTTGTACGCATATTGAAGAATGCGAGAATCAATGAAATTTAACAACGTAACACTATTAATGAAGAAATGAAGAAGCAAGGACAAATTTGGACTCAGGATGAAGAATCATTGAGGAATTTATGAAGAATCAAGAATGAAGAAAGAAAACTGAAGAACTTCAAGAGGAATTTGCAAATTATAAAATATAAATAGTGTTCATTTTTATTTTGTTTTGTGTGTGTAAATAGTGTAAATTAATATTAATTTTGTTTTTATCAACTGATATTTTAATTAGGACAAGGATTGGAAGAATCCTACAATTAAATTCATCGAGGGATTGGATACAAATGAAGAGTAATCATTGAAATAATTTTATTTAAATTGATTTTTAGGAATCCTAAGAAATTTAATGGGATGCAAGCAGAGTATTAATGGGAGTTAAATATTACTTCCCCTGTAACAATAAAATTGTTCGGTGCATAAGGAATCATTAAGAATCAAGGAAACAGTTTATGGATTATGCAAGGATAAATACGGATTATGCAATAATGATCAACTAGTAATGAAAGATTATAGTATATGATTGACTATATTCATGCTATAATGATGAAGATTATTGGTATTTGAAAATTGAAGAATATTCAAGAAGATTTAGAAGCTTAAAAACTTAAAAATTAGTGAAAAAAAATTAAAAATAATAATTCTAAAATAGGAAAAATATAAATAGATGGGAAATGAATGAATAAATATCGAGAGAATTGTGCAGAATGCAAGCTAAATGGAGATTTACTTGAGAAGAAGTAAATAAATAAAAATGTTTCTTAATTTAGTATGAAATAATTATCATAATTTGAAATGTACTATAATTCAAGTTATAAATCAATTAAAATACATGTTTGAAAATATATGTATAATGAACTAAGAACAAATAACCTAAATTAATCAACAAAAACATTGAAGACAAAGGAGGTAAAATAAATCGAAGATTGAAGGACCTTTCATAACTAGCCAGAATCAAAGGTTTTCTACCTCATATGGAAGGACTACTACACAATTTCAAACAAGGCTTCAGAGCAGGTAGGAATGAGTTATTTTACAACCATTATCTTTATGGCAACTCCAATAAAATGGTGATTCTATTGTTTGATTTACAGTGCACAATAGAACATAAAGTGTATTGTGCTATGACTTATGGTGTAAAATGGATGTGGTGTGGATCTGGAATACAATGCTAAGTGATTCTATTATTTGATTTATAGCATATACAAAACAGTAGCTTGGAGATACTTAAAGGCAACATCAACTAATAACTTATATTATTAGTATAAAGTGTGGATTTTTAATACTATGCAAACTGATACTATTGCTTGATTTACAGCACTCTATAAAACAGAAGACTGTAGATGCTTAAAAGCAACAACTAAGAATACAGAAGTACAGTGTTTAATTTATAGCACTCAATAAAATAGAAGTTTGAAGATGCTTGAAAACAACAATAACTAAAGATCGCCAATAAGTGTGGAGTGTGGATTTGGAATACAATGCTAAGTGAAACCATTGCTTGGTAATCAAAACAGAAGCTTGGAGATGCTAGAGGCTACTAAGAGCAATGCAGTACTCGAACTTATAGTATTGTATTTCTGGTATAAATTGCATACAGTGCAGATTTGGTCTGATATGATAAGTGATTATATTGTTTGCTTTATAGTTGCTTAATTTTTCAAGGTTTATGAGTGTACAATAACAAGTGCGAACAACCTCACAAGGAAGGTAAGGGTGTTGGAAATAGTGTTGTTTATGTGGCTCCAATATGTGTTGTGACAAACTTAATACAAAATAATGTTGCATTATAAATGTTTTATTTATAAAACATAGTGAAATGATCATAATAAAGAAATATAAAAAAATATGAACAAAAATAAGAGGTACATCAAAAGAACTATTTTAAGAATACAATAGTAATATCAAATAGATAAATGAATAAGGAGATTTTGAATTTACATTTGTTGATTCAATTGGAATGCTTCGATCCTGAGAAATATATCGTTAAAATTACTAGCGAGACACCCATTTGCCAACGAGACGTACACAAGTAGGATCATATATAATCCGGTCTTCGTATAAAAATAATCGACCAGAAAAATAAAGTTCAACATTGTGATTAAATACTTCTTAATCATATTAGGATTATCTTTCTTCATCGAGCTGGTGATTGCCAATAGTGAGCTCATGTATCCGGATTGACTGGTCAAAGGTATCAGCCTACATATGATGATATTGAAATTGTCTGGGCCCACAATCAAGAAAAATGTCTTGTAACAGATGTACGTAGGCATGTCAATAAGCATAATGATGAAATTGTGCATCATCTGATGAAACAAAATAAGTAGAAATACAATTGCCCTCAAAGCAACTGTCGCCATATTGGTAAGCTGAAATTTTTACGGTTAGGAAAATGCGTTAACCAGAGAATAGAATCTTACCCAAATCGGGATATCTTCTGTCCTTTTACGGGGTCTTCTCAGTTTCTGTTTCAGCTTACGCCTTTTACTCCTTGACGCCATCTTCGTTGTAAAAATGTGTAAAAAATCTAAATACAAGAAGCACCTTCGCCGAAATGACGCTGAGACTGAGTGTGGTCGAGAATAACGCCCAATCAAGGAACAAAATGTTTTGTTTTAACGGTCAAAGTCATAGGCGTCTTGATGAGGGTGCAAAAAGTATATTTATTCAATAATCGTTTAAATTATTGTTAATACACATATTTGTATTTAAAAAAATTATATTATATTATAGATATAGTATATTATAACAAGAAATATTGTTATTATAATTAAGAAAGATAATATATAAACTTTTAAGTTAGTTCTTAAGTTTAGTGTAGATGGCGCTTAAATTTGACACTCTTGTTTGTGAGCGCAACAAAAAACGGTTTTTTGGGCATTTCATTGTGTTGTAATTATGTAACTGGTATCATAATTTATTTTACAATAAGTATTTTATGTTACAATAAGTATTTGGATCTTATTGCTAAAAACGAGCAAGCGTAATTAGTATAGGCAAGCAACATAACTCTAATGACTATACATTATATAAGGATGATATCTTAATCAACGGAAGCGGATCTGCTAAGTGGATGGGGATTGGATTCATGAAAATTAAGGACGAAATCTGGATAGGATAAACTCTAAAGGAGTTCCTAGATACTTTGAAAGTAATTTGAATTGATAAATATATATAAAATATGTATATTCTGAGCTCACATATATTGTGTTACCAATAGAAATAAGGATAAAGAGACTTTTAGAATGATTAAATAAGAGAGCCTAAGATATGAATAATAGGAGATGAAGAATTAACATAGATTTATCCAATTCCTACCATTGTAAAGTAATGTAAAAAACAAATACTAAGAAATTAAGTATTATGATGGATGGAAGAGATTTGAGGAGAATATACTTATTGCAAGCCGACAATCATCAAGATTTAGTGATTAAGAAATTACAATGTATTGAATTACAATTCTCATTACGATTTTATTGCAACTGAGATATAAAGTATTAAGATGAAAAGAGGAATTATATTGATGGTGGATAATCCACAGTGTAAGAGTAATACCCTAAGACTCATTGGATTATCAAATAATAAATGATTGAAACAATAATAGTTATACGCATAAATACTAAGATATAAAGTAATATTGTATGTTACATATTACTTGTAAGAAGATTATAAATTATTGATACTTAAGATTTTGTTACCAGAAGATTGAGGTACAGGCAGAAAGGAATAAATAGGATTTCTTGATTTTATCAGTAGGAGATGTACACATATCAAATATTTTAATTGATTTATCTGGAACAGAAGTTATAGCCACTAAAGCAAATCCTATCAAAAATAGTATTGAACTTCGTAGAAGATTCTAATGTTGTTGATTGTTGAAGCTTGAAAACTTGTGAAAGGTTTCATTACCTGGAAGAAAAACTATAGCCATTATAGAAAAGAAATCTTATGAAATATGTGGATAAAGACTAATTGAATATTATGTAATACTTATTAGTATATAAAGACAAGTTTAAATACTTACATATTATACTTACGCTGTAATTATTACAAAAAATGTATCATCATATGAGACTATTAAATAATAATTAAGTTCAAAAAGAGTATTGTAACAGAACTGAAAGTTATCACATTTTGTAACAAAATATGCCAGGCTAAGAGAATAAGTCAGGATACGAGGATAAGCTATGATTATAATATAAGATGATAAGTTAAGATAAGTCATGACAAGATGATAAGTTAGGGTGCGAGGATAAGTTATGATAAGATGATAATTAAAAATATAAGCTACGATCAAATGATAATTTAGGATACGAGGATACGTTACGAAAAGTAGATAACTAAGGATTAGAGGATACGTAATTATAAGAAGATATGTTAGAATAGTATCAGTATCCAAATATATTCCTAGAATATAATTTAATATGAAAACAAGAACTTTTCACGTGAAGATGATAATTTGATATTAAAATAAAAGAAAAATAAAAGTATATCCAGGATTAAGCTACACAACTAGAATTAATATACTAATAATATTAAACAGTAATTTCTATAATTAATGATTAATTGTAGTTTGTGAGGATTAAAATACTTTGCTTGTTGAACATTTTGTAATAGCAATAGGAATTTATAGTTTGCTTTATTCTAGGTTAACATCACTCCAAAATAGAACCGATCAATGGAGACATTCAACATCTGCATTCCGAGCCAGCATAAGTTTGGATCCTTTAGCGCTTGACGTAACCACCAAACCAAATGGAAACAACAGTTTTCTAATCTATATCCATACAATTATTATGTTGCCTTTGAATACATTGTTACATGTTACAAATTAGTTCCAATAGAAACATTTGTTATCATACTAAAAGATGTTGTATGTAGTATTAATGTTTGTACGGAATCTCCGTGCAACGTTCATCAGGAAAAATATCATAGACAAATAGTTATGTTTACTTATAGGAATTATTTTCGAATATTATAACTGTTGGCATTTGCGTGTCTTAAAGCATAGTAACTTACTGACTTGGTGTGCACTGTTCACCATTGAAATTGTTGTATTATATAACCATTCTAAGCTAATTTAGTAAGAAAACTTACCTTTAAGGAGACTAGTATTAAGTAATCAATGCAGTTGAAACACAATAAAATCACTCGCAATGTTATTCCACGAAATACGAGATTTTTATTTGCAATTTATTGGTAGCTTATACTTTCTATAGAATTTACAGTTTATGGCATTTGTGTGTCTTAAATCGCTTTTATATGCACGCACTGTTTCTTTACAGTCTTTGCTATATTTAACTAATGTAAATATTTAGTTTTATAAGAATATTGAAAATATCTTACTTAAATTTGTTTAGATTTTCTATATTATCTGAATAATCTAATATAAGAAAATTGAATTTAATAACAGTTAACAACAACAGTAAATTAAGACAATATTATTGTACATTTACTTTTATTAATTTAATATCTAAATGTATCAATATTTTAAATAATATGAAGTAATGTTTAAAATATAATTTTTGAATTAAATGTACGAATATTCTTAAATAAAATTAAATCCTCTCATTAGATAAGTTTTTATTAAAACATCTATTTATCACGAAAATTGGGATAAATTTGTATCAAATTTGCCTTTGATTATTATCGAATACCTTACATTTTACAATTAACTTCAATATTGATAATAAAAAATATTATTTTTTAAAGCTTTATTAATCAATAAGTTTGTACCCAAAATGATCAAATTTAGACAAATTCATAAGAACTTTATTCTTATTCTTAAAAATCCTTGAATTTTAAATTTTACACCTGACAATTGAATTTCGCGCTTTTTAAATAGAGGATATGATGCAATTCTTAAGCTGAGTGCGTACTGTGGATTGATTGTTATTTTTTTAGATTTATACACAAATTCTTTAAAATAAAAGTAAGTAAGGAAATCCAATAGCTTTTGTTGAATTTTGTATGATTTTATTGCTAATTTGCATTCGTATTTTAAATTTCGCGCTTCATTAAAAAAGGGAAACATCGTGTGCAAGTTGTGAACGCGCCAGCATATTGATCAAATGTAATTGCGAAGCCATTGCGGACGCAATGAGTAGTTTATAAAAAAAAGTGTGTTTGTGAAGTTATTGTTGCGTGTTGAAATGTATGTAAGACTTAAACACTTTTAGCAGCTCATGCTTATCACGCTTTAAGGTTGTCAGACGTTTTCTTATATAACTAATAGCCAAAATGATTTGTTTGCTAATGTTGCGTAATCTTTGTTAATATTTTTGAGTTGTTTTATCTTCATGGAGCAATAGTTTAAAAGGGTTAGATGTTAAGAAAGCTTAATTCAGATTTGTTGCACAAGTTGTATTTTTTTTTGTAAAAATTTGGATGTCTACACGAAAATTTTGCTGATCCAACATTTTTATTACTTCTCAAAAAAAAGAGATTAATTTCTTCTACAGTTTATTTATAAAACTCCATCCTTTTATTTAATATCAATTTTATATAATAGAGAAAAAATTGCCGGGATAAACAAGAGTGCGCATGCACATTGCATTCACAGCACCCTTAATGGACTGCATCTTCCTTAAATTCATTTGATCATTAAAGTGGTAGAAGTTGTAAGTTGAAAATTTTTTTGAAGGAGTCATAAGAATTGTAGTGATTTCGATGAAAGGCGTTAAGATGTATTAAACCTTAAAGATGAGCTAGTAGAAAAAAAATTCAAGTGCGCATGTTTTTTTTAGTCTTTATTGCTGTCACGTGTTGCGTCAACGTTTCCCTTCTGAACCAATCAGCTTCCAACGTGGAAGGAACCAAGTGGATGCCTAATTTGTGCAACATTTTTCAGCAAAGCAATCGCATCATCTGAAATAGATGTAAGTGATTATAAAAGTATTTGCTTCAATAATTGAGAAACTAATTAAAGTATTAATAAAATATAGAATCGGATTCAAATAACCATAAAGTTGCATTATAGCTCAATCGATTACCTAAATTCCCGGGATATATATCATTGCGCATGCACGTCCTCAGGTCTTATGCAATCAACGCGTCAACGTTTCCTTTCTGGACCAATCAGCTTCCAACGTGGAAGGAACCAAGTGGATGCCTAATTTGAGCAACATTTTTCAGCAAAGCAATCGCATCATCTGAAATAGATGTAAGTGATTATAATAGTATTTGCTTCAATAATTATGAAACTAATCAAAGTATTAATAAAATATAGAATTGGATTCAAATAACCAAAAAGTTGTATTATAGCTCAATCGATTACCTAAATTCCCGGGATATAAATCATTGCGCATGCACGTCCTCAGGTCTTATGCAATCATGTAATTCAAGTTGCACATTGGTCACGTAGTCATTTTCATTAGTTCATCTACTGACATCTTGTAAGTTTCAATACCAAAACTATTTACTTGATCAGACCATAATAAATATCATTTCTAAATCTTAAACCAATGATTAAAGATTAATGAAGTTGTTGAATTTATTGGAGGATTAAAGATAAGAAAACTTTAATACGTATAGCTCATGTCATATGCATGAGGTCTATACGATTTTAAGTTTGAAGCTAAATAAATTTTCATTTAATTATATATAATTTTCTAAAAATTCTTGAATTAATTGACAAATTATTTAACTTCAGAAGTGACGTAAGAAAAGTCCTTTATGATAGCTTGGTATTGGTGTATTATAATTACTCATTAAAAAATAAGATAATTTAGAAAGAAATTATAAACTATGTATATGTATTTTTTTAGTTTCCATTGGTTGAGTGTGGTTGCAAGTTTGTCGACGTATTCAAAAGGAACCAATCAAAATCTTGAACATCCAGAGCTTTAAGTGGCTGACTAATTGAGCATCTTACACGGATTGAAGTTCATCATTTTCTGTAAGTGATTTACAAATTGTTATGTAACTTTTATATAATGAACATTTCCATTGGACTCGATTATTTTTTTGAGTGTGCGTACAATGTCTTTAACTCCATTGATTTATTGATGACAATTGCCCGGGATAATAATGAATGCGCATGCACTTCCTCATCTCCTTTCCTATGATGCAGCTCCATCCATCATTGTCCATACTGTTTTTGATAATGAACTACGTAGACACCTGACATCTTGTATCTTTCAATACCATTTGTAGATCTGAATTCAGGTAATTGTTACCCATATGCTATATTAGTTTCCTATAAGTCTGTATTAAAATTTAAAGTTAGCTTATTCACAAACCACATGAAAATATGAAGTATTAAGTAAAATTGTAAAAATTCACGCAATTTTTTCACTATTTTTTTTATGTATTTGATTATTTCAAGAGTCTGCGCATAAAATCTATAGCTCAATTGATTTATTACCTGCAATTGCCCGGGATGACAAAGAATGCGCATGCACTTCCTCATCTCCTTTCCTGTGATGCAACTCCATCCATCATTGCACATCTGTCACGTACTCTTTCTGGTTCTGCACAAATAGTCACTTAACATCTTGTATGTTTCTATACCATTTACATATTTGAAGAGATAATAGAACTATTGTAATTGAAGTCAGGTAATTGTTATCATTTATATTTGATGTCATAATTTCCTCAAAATTTCTAAATCCATAAACCACTTATACTATAGTCGACTTATTTAACTTTATCAATTGATTATGCTTCTGGTATTAAAGACCATAATAATTAAATGTAAAAAAATATGATAAATATGTATATAATTTGGGACATTTTTTTTAGATTCCATAGATTGGGCGTGTCTGTCAAAATTTGACGTTTATCGCTAACGTGTCATTCCTGAGCCAATCAAACGTGCAGAGCTTCTAGTAGCAGATCTATTAAGGAGATTGTTGCAGTTATTTGAGTTAAACTGATATCGAAGTAAGTTTATTATTATCTATCGAATTGATACTTTGATATAAAGTAAGATAAATATGTACCTAATTCGCAATATTTTTTAGGTTCCATTGGTTGGTCGTGTCTGACAAAATTTGACGTGTCCCTCCTGAGCCAGAGAAAACATCGAGCGTGCAAAGCTTCTAGTAACAGACTTATTGAGAATCTTGTTCCAGTTTCTTCAGTTTATCTGAATTATCTGTAAGTTTAAAATTACTTACTAAAAGTATACTTTAATATGAAGGAAGACAGACATGTATCTAATTCGCAATATTTTTTTAGATTCCATCGGTTGGGCGTGTCTCGAAAAATTTGACGTTTATCGTTGACGTGTCACTCCACAGCCAATCTAAACATCGAACGTGCAGAGCATTACTTGAGTTCATCTGATATCGATGTAAGTGATATCAATAATAATTATTAAAGGAACCAAACTAAAAAAGTTACGCAATTATAAAAGGCAATACAAAAATGCTTGTAATTTAAAAAACCTAATAACACGAGAAAAAAACTGAAAACTTGATTGACAATTCCTCTTTGATTGTAGCTTCGTAATTGTCGATATTATTATCATTGCTTCAAAATTATACTTAAAATGTTATTAAAACATTGCTATACTAAAACAAATTTTGGACTCGAGTATTTGAAGAGTCTGCGCATAAAATCTATAGGTCTATTGATTCAGTTGTAATTTCCCGGGAAATGCGCATGCACTTTCCCATGCGTATCTGTCACATTTGTCATTTCATAGATTCAATACTAGTAAGAAGCAATCAACTAATATCAGGTCTACAACAGGGCTAATTAGGCTATAGTCCTGTCTCCAATGTATTTGCTTATGAAGAGACCAAATATTTTAGGACTGACCTTTTTATTATATTATAAAGTTTATGATCATTTGTACATACTAGCCAATATGAGATCATTAACATTTTGTCCATTTCCAAATTGCATAATTAAATTAGAGAGTTTATCCCTCCTGCAATTAAATCAATTTTGAACAATTCAAAGATATTCTTGGATTAATGAAAAAATCTGTTAAATGTTTATTTTTTTTAGTTAACGTAACTTATATTTTATTTTCACTCAAATTGGGTACATTTAATAATGAAAATATTTTGGAATTTTAAATCAAAATTGTGGTGATAATTCTTTCGATTTTCCGCTCATAAATATTTTTATGTGTGATTATTTCTCTGTATAATACTATGACTTCTAACCATCACTTTATAGTACACTACATCGTATTACAAGAATTCCGTTAGGCAGATACTAGGTAAGTTTATAGGTTTATATGATCTAAATTTTGTAGGTTTGCACAATAAATATTATTATTATGGTTTATTAAGAGAAGCATTTCATGAATAATTCTTATAAACAATGAAAAATTATTCTAAGATTTTTAACAGTATTTAAAAAAAAATATATATCAAAGAACATCCCCCAATGCATGAATCGGGCGTTGTGCGCCGATCTTTGGCGCAACCATAATCAAACTACCCGCCATGTTAGGTAACTATATAATTTATAGAATTTATAGAATTTACATCACATTCATATAAAAGAAATATTGGTATATTAATTTAAATAAAAACAATCTATATTTGACTATTACATGAAATTTACATAATTTTCATCATTTTGCTGTATTGATTGATGTTTATGCGTATGCATCAAGGCTGCCTACGTGTCACATACTCTATCTTGTTAATAATTAAATATAACTTTAAATGTAATTAAGGATATTTTACGTGTGCGTGCCACCACCTCACAATTGTTTTTTTTATAATTGAGTTCAATTAATGAGTTAAAAAATTAACGTGAACGTGATGGACTGGTTCAATCAATCAACGAAAGTTGTTAATCAATAATTAACTAATCAAATAACAATATTTTTAATTAAATATTTAAATAAATATATTGTTTTATAAAGAAGTATAACTGATAATTATTATTATGAGATAACATTATAATTTATTGTAAAATCAATGTTTTCATTTATAGTAGTTTCAAACTCACCAGAATCTGTAATATTAATAATATTGCTATACCTAGTATACTGAAAAATATATTTGCATGAAATTGCTCATTATTTAATTGCTTACATTTGTAAATGGCCATCATCATATTAAAACATTCTATGTGTGACATGAAATGAATATGAAGAGTTAAATTAAAATGTTTTTCCAATTATTAGGTTATTGAAGCTATTTCCAATTCGAATTAAAATTATATAAGTATACAACTTTATTTCTAAAAAAAATCTTATTTTTCTTATTTTATCCTTGAAATATTCTTGAAAAAATATCCTTAAGATTAAGTATTGAAGAATTGAATACTATCTTGCAAAGTACTTATTTTTGAAGAAAACAAAACAGAAATTTAAATTGTTAATTTACAATAATACCTCGTATTCGATTAGTGCGGATTTTTTTAAGTTTTATAAGTAATGTTAAATAATCACAGAATAATAATAGATTATTATTTTCAATAAAATTATCATTTCATAACATAAAAAAATGATTTTAATCAAATTTTAAGATGTGATTTGAAATATTCTAGGAAATGCGTATCTGATCACAATTTTCCATATTGATTTTATGCAGTTTTACCTTGGAAACTCACATGTATCTCAGAATATGCGCAAACCAATATTGGAATGCGCTTGAGCCAAAAGATGCAAGAACCTGCTCATCCGCCATATTGTGCAGGACATTAAATCATTCCAATCTTGACATTGAAGTTGTGTCATTTAATGAGTAACCATCTATCGGAATTTCTTATATTTCAAAGTGATTGAAGCTCTTTCCTACACTTGTCCACAGTTTTGTAAGTTTTTTTATTATGTCTTATTTGATAATTGAATTATTGAACCTGTTCATTAGATATGTTTCCATATAAAAATATTTTTAATTATTGTATTTGACGTTTTTTCTTCTCAGAAAATATTTCTAAATTAGTAAATTACCATTGTTAATGCTAATTAAAATTTCAATTATTTAAAAAGTATATGTTCTATGAGAAAATTACAATTTAAAAAAAACATTGATGGGAAATTTCAATATAGATTTTATTTAGCTTTGCCCGGGACACTCAATTATTTTATTCCGTAGGTGGGAAACGCGCATGAGCTTTAAAATGCAACCCCGAGAAGCTGCACATCCGCCATATTGTGCAAGGTATTAAATCAATCAAGTAGTGATATTTAAAGAGTAAACATCTGTCAGAATTTGTTGTATTTCATAAGCTGTTTCCTATACTAGTCCACAGTTTTGTAAGTTTTTTATTACGTCTTATTTTATTATATAGATATAACATCAATAATAATTATTTTACAATTGTTATATAGAATCTGTTGATTCCATATGTTTCCATATAAAATTATTTTTAATTATTGAATTTGACATTTTTTCTTCTCAGAAAATATTTCTAAATTATTAATTTACTTTTGTTAATGCTAATTAAAATTTCAATATAGATTTTATTTAGCTTTGCCCAGGACACTCAATTATTTTATTGCGTAGGTGGGAAACGCGCATGAGCTTTGTAATGCAACCCCGGGAAGCTGCACATCCGCCATAT
>NW_017096952.1:39946-42628 GCF_001412225.1 Nicrophorus vespilloides
TTTGTTGTATTTCATAAGCTGTTTCCTATACTTGTCCACAGTTTTGTAAGTTTTTTATTACGTCTTATTTTATTATATAGATATTACATCGATAATAATTATTTTATAATTGAAATATAGAATCTGTTGATTCCATATGTTTCCATATAAAATTATTTTTAATTATTGAATTTGACGTTTATTCTTCTCAGACAATATTTCTAAATTATTAATTACTTTTGTTAATGCTAATTTAAATTTCAACTATTTAAAAAGTATATGTTCTATGATAAAGTTACAATTAAAATAAAAATATTGATGGGAAATTTCAATATTGATTTTATTTAGCATTGTCCGGGACACTCAATTATTTTATTGCGTAGGTGGGAAACGAGCATGAGCTTTGAAATGCAATATTTTTTAAATTATAGGATAATTAACAGCTGAAAAGATTTATAAATATTTTTCAAATGAAATATTACAAATGGCTACAAAAGGCCAAATCCATTTTTTTAAATAATTTTGAATACTAATTCAACTTTACATATTAAAATCGATGAAGCCATTTCCGGAAATGCGTATATTCCGATATTTATCTGAAAATATCCCAGGTAAAGGATAAAATCTGTATTCAATTTCCAAATTGTATTTTTTTATAAAATATTTTCAGATAAATATCGGAATATGCGCATTTACGGAAATGGCTACATCGATTTTCAATTGCATCCATCAATTCTGTGAATTTTCATCTGCAGATGTACCCCGCGCATCCACCATATTTTGACATTAACACATTCTACTTTTAACATCCAAATAATTTGCAATTATTTTAATTTAAAATCAAAATTTAACATTAACATTATGAGAAAATTACAATTAAAATAAAAACATTGATGGGAAATTTCAATATAGATTTTATTTAGCTTTGCCCGGGACATTCAATTATTTTATTGCGTAGGTGGAAAACGCGCATGAGCTTTGAAATGCAACCCCGGGAAGCTGCACATCCGCCATATTGTGAAAGACATCAAAACGATCACGTTGTGACATTTAATGAGAAAACATCTGTCAGAATTATAAATATAAGTTTTTTATTACGTCTTATTTTATTATATAGATATTACATCAATAATAATTATTTTATAATTGAAATATAGAATCTGTTGATTCCATATGTTTTCATATAAAATTATTTTTAATTATTGAATTTGACGTTTTTTCTTCTCAGAAAATATTTCTAAATTATTAATTACTTTTGATAATGCTAATTAAAATTTTAACTATTTAAGAAGTATATTTTTTATGAGAAAATTACAATTAAAATAAAAACATTGATGGGAAATTTCAATATTGATTTTATTTAGCTTTAACCGGTACATTCAATTATTTTATTGCGTAGGTGGGAAACGCGCATGAGCTTTAAAATGCAACCCCGGGAAGCTGCACATCCGCCATATTGTGCAATACATCAAAACGATCAAGTTCTGACATTTAATGAGTAAACATCTGTCAGAATTTGTTGTATTTCATAAGCTGTATCCTATACTTGTCCACAGTTTTGTAAGTTTTTTATTACGTCTTATTATATTATATAGATATTACATCAATAATAATTATTTTATAATTGAAATATAGAATTTGTTAATTCCATACGTTTTCATATAAAATTATTTTTAATTATTGAATTTGACGTTTTTTTCTTCTCAGAAAATATTCCTAAATTATTAATTTACTTTTGTTAATGCTAATTAAAATTTCAATATAGATTTTATTTAGCTTTGCCCGGGACACTCAATTATTTTATTGCGTAGGTGGAAAACGCGCATGAGCTTTAAAATGCAACCCCGAGAAGCTGCACATCCGCCATATTGTGCAAGGTATTAAATCAATCAAGTAGAGTAAACATCTATCAGAATTGTATGTATTTCAAAGTGATTGAAGCTGTTTCCTACACATGTCTACAGTTTTGTAAGTTTTTTTATTGTTTCTTTGCTATAATTATATTATATAGATTTAGGTAGTAATTAAATTATTTAATAGATTTTGATAATAATTATATATTGAATACTAAAATGTTCCTGATTGATGTTTGTGATTTTGGATAATTTCTAATAACTTGTGCATCCTTATAATTCATTAAGGACATCTTATAAGTGCACATATAAAAATTGTTTTAGGATATATATTTAAGTCCTTAAGATTTTCTATTTAATTATGGGAAATATCAATATTCATTTTATTTAGCTTTGCCCGGGACACTCAATTATTTTATTGCGTAGGTGGAAAATGCGCATGAGCTTTGAAATGCAACCGCGGGAAGCTGCACTTCTGCCATATTATGCAAGACATCAAAACGATCAAATTGTGACATTTAATGAGTAAACATCTGTCAGAATTTGTTGCATTTCATAAGCTGTTTCCTATACTTGTCCACAGTTTTGTAAGTTTTTTTATTACGTCTTATTTTATTATATAGATATTACATCAATAATAATTATTTTATAATTGAAATATAGAATCTGTTGATTCCATATAAAATTATTTTTAATTATAGAATTTGACGTTTTTTCATCTCAGAAAATATTTCTAAATTCTTAATTTACTTTTGTTAATGCTAATTAAAATTTGAATATAGATTTTATTTAGCTTTGCTCTGGACACTCAATTATTTTATTGCGTAGGTGGGAAACGCGCATGAGCTTT
>NW_017096953.1:0-1150 GCF_001412225.1 Nicrophorus vespilloides
CTATTATAGTTAATCATCATTTTTGTATTAACTTTAGCAAAATTTTAAAGAAATAATCTAAAAATAAATTCGTTTTCATAATTTGAAAATACTGAAGCTTTTTTTCCTAATTTATTTATAATTGTTATAATTTAAATTTTATGTTGCTATAAGTAAAATCTTTCCATCGAAGTTGTTTAATTTTTTATTATTCTGATACACTGAAAAAGTATTATGTAATACAATTGAAATTTCATAGAAATAATAGCTTTTATTTTATATAATGCTATTTTGTTATAATTTCATAATATTATATTTTATTTGTATCTTTTTAACAATTTTTTTATAATTATCCTAAAAAAATACAGCTTGATCTATTAATATAGTAATATAAACTATTATAGTTAATCATCATTTTTGTATTAACTTTAGTAAAATTTTAAAGAAATAATCTAAAAATAAATTTGTTTTCATAATTTGAAAATACTGAAGCTTTTTTTCCTAATTTATTTATAATTGTTATAATTTAAATTTTATGTTGCTATAAGTAAAATCTTTCCATCGAATTTGTTTAATTTTTTATTATTCTGATATACCGACGTCCATTGCGAGCCTTAAAAATTCCGAAAGCCAACCTGCACAATCTCGGCCATCATTTATTTAAATCTCTCATACTATTTCAAACATTTAGAAAAACTCACGTCCTTTCATTAAGTCAACCCAAGGAATTCTATTGCATTTTTATATACCTAATTTCAATTTATTTCTCTTCTCATACTGGATATCCTTTAACACTGCACCTTTTTCAAGAGAACTGAACCATTCATTGATTACATAAAAAATAATTCCATTGAAACTTTATAGCTTAATGTAGTAATATAATCTATTATAGTTAATCATCATTTTTGTATTAACTTTAGTAAAATTTTAAAGAAATAATCTAAAAATAAATTCGTTTTCATAATTTGCAAATACTGAAGCTTTTTTTCCTAATTTATTTATAATTGTTATAATTTAAATTTTATGTTGCTATAAGTAAAATCTTTCCATCGAATTTGTTAAATTTTTTATTATTCTGATACACTGAAAAACTATTATGTAATACAATTGAAATTTTATAGAAATAATAGCTTTTATTTTATATAATGCTATTTTTTTTATAATTTCATAA
>NW_017096954.1:0-2387 GCF_001412225.1 Nicrophorus vespilloides
TTCCCTATTTTCCACTAGTCAATACTTACTTGTTGACTTTTGGGCACGACCTAGATGCTCGGGAAAACCTATACAAACTCCATTACGTTATTCTAATCGTCCTCTTATCCATCCGTTGTTCCTGAGCTTGAAATCTCATTACTCTGCAAAGGTTCTTGCGGAGTTACCACTGGTAACTCTTCTTCGTCCATTATTCCTGAGCTAGAAACCTCGTTACATTGTAAAGGTACTGTATATTCGTTAAGGAGAGTTTGCAATCCCGAGTGAGGGCAAATAAATATGTGACGGTAAATTATCGTATTGCTTAGATATGTTGTCTGCAAGTGATGTTCTCCGACAACTTTTCTAAGCAAGTTCTAATCACTGTATCTCCTCTGACAACGCATCTTGTTTGGCTTAAATCCATTTCAGCAATATTTTTTTTGTTGGTACAAAAATCTTCAAGTGTTCACGATGCTACTAGAATGTTTTCTCGATGCAAACTGATGTTGATCCACTGCAAATACAGAATATATATGCAAAAATAATACCTCCTTGAGGGAGGAGGGTAAAATTTCTATGTAAAATTAGTTTTTTATATGAGTGCAATAAATAAATTCCAAAAAAAGATATGCTATTACCTGAATTATCGAAGGGTATTGAGAAGTTTTATGACTATTGCAATTAAATTTTACAAAATTATTTTATGAAATTGTAGTGAGGAAAAGTTTTATGACCACTGCAATTAATTTGTAAATAAATATTCTAGAAAATAATAAACGTGGTCTTGCAGTAGATGAACTGTAAGACTGGTGGCAATCGAAATCCCGACAGTATCAAAACCCCGATAATATCTTTTATTATTTGATATAGACTTATTCATAATAAACCTTAACAAAATATAATATAACATAAAAAATAAATTTCCGGGCGGAAAGATCTAGGACGATAGTTAACCGGGATTTTGATTGCCACCGATCGAATACACTATAATCAATTAAATGATTAACAGGTATGAGTTTATCGACAGTAAGACCTCGTTTAGAGGTTGAGATGCGTTCATAGATGTCCTGGAAGTTACACTAATATGTACTAAATACGTAAATTTATAGCTTTTTTTAAGTTTTAAGACTCATGGAATCAGTGTTAATTAAGAAAAAGAGATCTGTTGGGAAAAGAATAAACGGCTAACAATAAGCCGATGATACTTATATATACGAATATTAGTGTGTATGTCCATTTAGAGCTTCCAGACTAGGAGGCGCGAATAATAGTCATAATGAGCAATTTTCCAAATGAATGCTAAAGTTTTATCTATTTTATGAAATGTAGGGAGGAAAGGCGCCAAATGATTAAATATTTTTAAGGGAGGCCTAGTAACATCAAGTTTGGAAACCACTGATTAATGGTCGTATATAATTACATACGTATTATCGAACATAAAGATATGTGTGGGGTAGGTGAGCACTAAATACGTCTATATTTGTTCTGGGCATACTATCTGAAAATATTATTTTAGCTAAAAAAGAAGCACAAAAATTTAGATTTTGATTGCCAGATATTAGGACAACAAAAGAGAAATAACATATTTTTGGTAATATAGTATTTATTTTATTTTTAATTTTCAAGGTTTATTATGTTAAGATAATTGTCTATATCAAATAATAAAAGATGTTGTCGGTATTATGGTTATCGGAATTTTGATATTATCGGAATTTTGATTGTCGGGATTTCGATTGCCACCGGTCTTACAGTTCATCTACTGCAAGACCTCGTTTATTATTTTCTAGAATATTAATTTCGAAATTAATTGCTGTGGTCATAAAACTTTTCCTCACTACAATTTCATAAAATAATTTTGTAAAATTTAATTGCAATAGTCATAAAACTTCTCAATACCCTTCGATAATTCAGGTAATAGCATATCTTTTTTTTGGAATTTATTTATTGCATTCGTATAAAAACTAATTTTACATAGAAATTTTACCCTCCTCCACCCAGGAGGTATTATTTTTGCATATATATTCTGTTTTTGCAGTGGATCAACATCAGTTTGCATCGAGAAAACATTCTAGTAGCACCGTGAACATTTGAAGATTTTTGTACCAACAAAAAAAATATTGCTGAAATGGATTTAAGCCAAACAAGATGCGTTGTCAGAGGAGATACAGTGATTAGAACTTACTTAGAAAAGTTGTCGGAGGACGGACATCACTTGCAGACAACATATCTAAGCAATATGGTAATTTACCGTCACATATTTATTTGCCCTCGCTCGGGATTGCCTACTCTCCTTAACGAATATGCAGTACCATTACAATCTAACGAGGTTTCTAGCTCAGGAATAATGGACGATGAAGAGTTACCAGTGGTAACTCCGCAAGAACCTTTGCAGAGTAATGAGATTT
>NW_017096955.1:0-1955 GCF_001412225.1 Nicrophorus vespilloides
ATAAATGCAATATTTGTATTAATCATGTTTTTCAATAATCCGTGCTTTAACGTTCCCGAATTACCACGGATAATCGGCGTTTTACTGTACAATAATTTTGGGTTATTATTTGAGATAAAAATTAAACTTAATCCGTTTTTGTCTCAAGGTTCTTAAAAATACTATTTTTGAATGAATAAATGAAAATGTTACATAGATTCGCATAAAATTGAAATTTTCTCGATGAGTTCTTCAGATTTATACATTGTTTTATGATAATAAGCAATAAAAACAAAACACACATTTTGTTGCTATGGAACAGTGGAACCTCGCTTAACGAGCAAAATCAATTGTAAGAAAAATAACTCGCTTAACGAACGACGTTTGGCATAACGAGTGACGATGAGAAGATAAGTTCCACATTGCACGCCTGCTACATCATTTTCAAAACTTGTCTACACATATTATGTGTATTTTTTAATATGTTTCACTATTCAAGTAAAAATCCGGAAAATATCTGGATTAAACACGTTAAGCGAGGTTTTACTGTATATTAAATGCGTAATAACAAATCTAAACATAAAAGTCTAAGATATAAGTCAGATGACAATTACAGCATTGACGACATAGTAACATAAAGTAACTATTAAGAGGTTCATAATATTGTTGTCATATAGAATATATAAAATAAAGATTACTTGCTTTCTTGTCAATCTACATTTTGTCTGTTAAAGGAAGATTGAAATTTGTCAGTGAATTATGTAAATTTTGGTTTTTACATTGATATTTAAGGTATTTCTTAAGTAATTAATTTCATGATTCAGATATCAAGGTTTGTTTAAAATTCAGATATTACTACAGTAATTCTATTTGAATATTTAGATTTAATGTTATTATTTTTCATACTAGCAATTACAAATTATTAGCATTGTATATTCATTACTTAATTGTATTATTATAATAGAAAATTGGCAAATAAATGTAAATGTTTCTACATTTTTATATTCTAAATCCTATTATATTCTAATGATTTTCTATATAAAATAATAAATTAATTTTATTAATACTTATAAGGGTGGATAGTCCGTGTCCGGACGAATTTATCATTCTTCAGCCGAATATTAGAATATATTATTTGTTTCATTTCAAAAAGATTTACTTTTTATTTGGTTTATTTATAATTTCATATTTTTATATTTACTTATATATGTACGTTTCACATATTTTTTTGTATGATTTTTTTTGTGACAATTTATATTTTATTGTGTCTCTGGGCGGAAAGACTTAGGTCGATAGCCCTTTAGTTACAATTGTGACTAATAAAGATTATTATTATTATAAGACTTGTAATAACTCATTAACATTTTATAATTTTAAAAAAGTTATATAATTTGTATCATGTTCTTGCTATTTGATAATTTTATTTATTAATAATAACAACTTTAAGATTTTGATTTCTAGGTAAATCAATAGATTATTTATTAATATTTTCTATTCTTAACATCCCAATATGTTTTATTGTCGAGCTAACTCATTAATTATATGAAAATTAAGATTTTCTTAGCGCTATTATGTGATATACAAAAAATAATGTTTCATTAAGAATTAAATATGCTATGAAAAATAAAAATTTATATAATTATTACATTATGAATAAATATTAGTTTAATCATAATTTACTATTGTAAGATTTTGACAATTATAGTGAAGTCAATTTTCCACCTACATTTTGCGTTCCTACAAATTATTTCATCAAACAAATCTTCGTTATCAGAGGTATAAATTCTATGAAAAGCTATTTTCGAATAAATAGAAGTTTTATTGAATAAACAGTGTACTTAAAAACAAAGTGAATTCACTTCTTCTTTCTAAATTTGGATAATTTTCACTAAAAACAAGTAAAACGTTTTTAATGACATGTAAACTCCTTTTTAACTTTAGTTGTTAACATTTCTTTTCAATAGGAATTTCTTTAA
>NW_017096956.1:0-1502 GCF_001412225.1 Nicrophorus vespilloides
TTATTAGGATTATCTTGTTTATATTTGCTTTAAAAAAGTCCAGTTTTGCGTAAAGTCCAATTTAATTGCGACACAAATTTAATGTAAATGACACACGTTAATACTTATTTACTCGCACATTAAATATTATCCTGTGTTAAAACCAAAAACAACCGAAATTTACATTATGATTTGAACATTATTTCCTAATTGTTATTATATTCAATTATCGGTGATTTACTTGCAAAGTAACGCGTATGGAACGTTCTGATTATATCTACTCATAAGTAGAAGAAATTTCGATGTTTGCTAAGATCGAATGGCATTTGTGTTGAATCAAGAAGTAATCAAAAGTGCTTTGATTAGCTGTCAGTGTCATAATGATTATGAATTCGCCCTTTTACCGTCTTCAGCTCGGTGTCGCCATCGTCGTAGGTGAGCTCCGCTCCCTGCCTGCAATCCCTCATGGAAAGACATTCGGAGACGATGCCGAGCGGAATCCCAAGCGAATCCAACTCTCTCTCTGTCGAGTACTTTTCGCTACGCAGATTCAACAGGTCCTTGTTGACGCGATCCAGGCACGCCTGAAGCGTGTTCCTCCATCTGTCCAACTCGGTGATGCGATCCGCCAGACGGACGTTATTGTGATAGGTGTCCCATTCCGTTTTGATCCTCGTCTCGTTCCTGAGCTGTCGAGCCTCGTGCCGTAGGTTGAACGAGTCCGTCCTTCTTGTATCGTTCGTCTGCTGATTGGCCCATTGCTTGGAGTACCAATCGGCTAGACCGATGTGCGGCAGAGGTTTCTCGAAGGTCACCACCGACTGCTGCATCTCGCTGCGAACTGTTCTTCCTTCCTCGTACGACCTTCTCCGCCCCTACTGCAATCGACAAAACCACATCGCCGACGTATCCATGGTGCGTTACCAAAATAACAAAGCGACATTGGAAACTGAAACAAACACAAAACAAACGTACATTCACCTCAATTCACCTCAACAAGAAATACTTTTTAATCAATATAATCGAAATATTCGCTTAATTATAACAACAATACTTACTTTTTTCATGTTTTCTAAGCTCATTTTCGCAGCACCATTCAACACTTGACAAATGTCAACGAAAAATCAGCGCTTTTGTTTTAATTGCAGAACCACCCTGATATTAAAAAAAACAAAATTAGATAATTTGTAAAACAAATGAATTTTTATAGCTGCAACTAGAAAATAATTGAATTAAATTTATAGAACTGTGTTCAATCTATGTAAACCAGTGGTTTCCAAACTTGATGTTACTACGCCTCCCTCAAAAGTATGTAATAATTTGGCGCCTCCCCACTGCCCTCCATTTGATAAAAGGATCGCATGTTACAGCAATATGGATTCCCCAAACATTCAGCTTTTTCGAACGTTCTAATTTCAATTTTTCAAATTTGGACGCGTATTATAGCAATATGGACAAGAGCACAAGAATGTATCTATAATTGCTGGATTCCCCAAATATTCAGCTTTCATATGCATATATTG
>NW_017096956.1:1536-14877 GCF_001412225.1 Nicrophorus vespilloides
GCAGCATGTATCGATATATTACTGTGGTATTAGCAGTTTGGCTGTAATTTTTCTAGATTCCCCAAACATTCAGCTTTCATATGCATATATTGTATTCTTTCTATCTATTATAGTTTTCCAGTAAATCAATGTGAAAACACTGCTCTTTCGAACGTTCTAATTTCAATTTTTCTACTTTGAAGCAATATGGATAAGAGCACAGGAATGTATCTAACTTCAGCAGATATTTGGAAAATTGCTCCCTCCCTGGGGAGGCGCGCCTCACAGTTTGGAAAACGCTGCTGTAAACAATTGATCAATGTGTGTGTAACAATGGTAATGTCAGTACGTTGAGTTATGAAAATCGAATGTTTGCAGGTTACGGTTCTAAAACAAAGCACGTAACTAAGGAAACAAAAAAGAGACAAACGAAAATCCAATTTTAAAATATTCATTAAACTCTCTTGTTTTCATGCGACGTTCATTCCTTTATTTTTCGTGTGTTTTTCATCATCTGTCGTTTTGAGGTTAAAAGTTAATTAAATAAGAAACGTGCAATGTCTACTACTATTTCTTTTTCTTCTTCTTCAAACGAAACGCGTCTGTTTTTTTTTTGTTTTTGTTATTTTCAGGTTATGAGAACGTAAACGTAAATCCCCCCGCCAACACGATCATCATCATCATCATAATCATCATCATCATCCGTGCATTTCGCCAATTTTCCACGCCAGAGGGCAGCAGCAGCGATTCCGGGCACGTAAAATCGCAGGAGAAGAGAGAACCATTAGCTTCCGGAATATGCGATTCGGAAAACGCGAATCAATCATACACGTGTGGCGGAGGATGAAAAAGAAAAAGAAAATGAAGCTGCAGAGAATGAAAAGAATGTAAGAAACGTAATTTCGCGCGAGGCCAGAAAATTGGTCTCGTTTGCAATGAAAAAGTTGCGTTATTAAAGTTTATCATTTTTAATTAAGACGAGCGAGCGAAAGAAAGAAATTGCTTAATTTTTAGTTGCTTTTGTTTCTTCAATTATCGTCCCAAGCTTGCTTTTAATTACTTCAAACCGTTGCTAAGTAACGTTTATTTTATTTATTGCATAATATTAATAACTTGATTGATAGATGTCGCTCCACGTAAACAGCTGGTTTATGTCGACAACTTTACAACTGCTCGCGTAAACAAACCGATTGTAATTTATGTATTGTTCTGTTGCGCGTAGTATTCTTTATTTGCAATAAAGTAATTCGTTTTACGACTGTTTTCTTCTTGATCAACGAAACGATTGTTGTTCTTATTTCTGTTACACGCGACGATTGTTACATGTTTTTTTTCTTCTCAATGTTGGCATTATGTTTACGATCAGACAGTTGCTGCGTTTCGTAATTAAAAAAACAATATATAAAAACAAATGAGCACGCAAAAATCTTTGCAAGTTTTTCCTCAAGGTTCTTCACAAAATGGAATCGATAATGCAAGTTTGCTTCAGTTTATAGGGGGTAGTTTGTGAAAAAAAAACGATTTGTAAGGGAATGTATGCGTTATCATCGATCCGAAAAAACATGCATTGTTCGCAGATAATGAAATGGATTCGCGATTTATCGCTTCTGATTTATGCTTATATCAACTTTTTTTTTTTTTTCGTCTGTTGGCCCTACTGTCCCCCCCAAATAAAGCACTTTTCAAACTCGTATAAATTTCCCCCCAAAATAATAAACGAACATTTGTATACAGATGTTAGTGAACATTTGATTGTAAATATTAGAAAATGCAATTAAAAAAAAACTGAATACGTTAAAAGTCCACTAATTAAAAACGTTGGTGATTAATGTGCTGCCTAACAATAATTAATTAATTAGAATCATAAAATTAATAACAATAATAATAATCGAAAGATGGCTCTGCTGTTGTGATTGTTATAAGGCCGGCAACAAATCATACAGATTACGTAAACTAATAACTAATAGTGTTGGCCTTGAGAGTATTTGATGGCGCAGCATCTGATACAGCGTAATAAAACAGATTTGGAACGGCCGAAGCTTAATATCCGCAGACTACATAAATTACGTTGGCGTTGTTTTTTTTTTGTTTTTAGAAAAAAAAAAGGAATCGGATTATCGCTTGCATAATCAATGCGAAATCCTCTTTCTGTCTTGCGATGATGATGAGATTATCCGTACACTTTTACGCGATCCGATGGATTTCTCACTGAATTAGTAGTAGTTAGTAAATGTTCAGATGCAATCGCAAAGGGTCGCTCGCTCTGTGCACTTTAATCAGAGGATGAGACCCCATATCACACGATCCTCCCTTCTGCATTATCTCTGCTACTGATAATTCAGTTTACCCGCACTTCTGCGCTCTAATTCGACCCCATTAAAGCTACAATAACTGAGATACGGAATGCCAACTACAAGTTAAATGACCTAGCAACAACTGTTACCAACAACAACAACAACAGTAAATAATTATTTAAACAATGGGTTGCCTACTTATCAACGTCGAAGACATCAGCGCCATCTGCTCTATTATGCAGAGTATTCGGCAGATCTAGGCAGAAACTTCGATTGGAAATTTCCGCGAAATCTGCATTTCCAGAGTGGAGAATTAGCATTTCAGAAGACCTTTTTCTTTTTTGTTCTCCAGTTGTCAACCCTCGTCATCTAGCGAAAATCCGCCGACACGTTCTTCATAATACAGACATGAATATTCATGATCAACAATAGTGCCAACTTGAGAACAAAAAAAACAAATTCCAATTGGTAACGAATACAGTTAATAGATGGCGATTCAGAGAAATGCTGCAATCGTATGAGTTTGAGTTTATTTTCGGGATGGACATCGATTGCGGTCCATCATATCTCTCGCTGCGTGTATTATTTTTAGGCCTCTAAGTGAACGAAATTATGCTGCCCACACATTCCATCCCAATATTCATTCATTCATTCGCTCCAATCAAAAATAACATTCCCATGACCTCTTCCGACTCATTACCACCACCGCTGGTGCATCATCATCCGATTCGATCCTCATGGGATCGAAGAAATACGTATACGCAATTCGAATCGGAGTTGGAATCGAATAATAATAATGACGTTTCATCGCCGGTGAAACGTCACCGTTTGACATTATTGAAACGTCATTATTGACGTTTCAAGTTTGTGATCAACCAATCAACCAAGCGAATTTCGTTTGTAACGTTTGCGAAGAGCAATACAAAATTTATAATCTAATCGGCGATTACGATGTTTGCGCAATTAATTAGAATTGATTGATGGAAGAATGCAATTTGATCGAGAGGGCCGCGTTTGCATCATCCGTCAATTCGTTGTCGTTACGTCGCCATTGTTATTGTTGTTTCCATGGTAGCTAATATCTGTCTATTTACGGTGAACGATACCAGGAGGGTTCGATTAGTGCGTGCGCTAATAAACGTATGAATGAGACATGATAATGTGTAAAAGTAAAACAATGCCACCGTTCAATAATCAATAAACTATATGGTAACCACCGCTCATTCGCAATATTTAAAGCTGCAGTTCAATAGATTTTGCTTAATTCATTATATAATTATAAATATGTATTCAATTGAAACGCCATCTATTGTTGATTTAAAGTATTTTCTTCATCTTTCCGTACGAGAGGCCTTCACAAACTGTATTTGTAACCCAATAGAATGGACAACGTCGAAAGCAAACAAAAGAAGTGACCGGACAGAAATCTCCTTGGAAACCAAAAGCAAAAAAAAATATAATAGAAGGTGACATCATTGAAAATAAATGAAGGTAAGGGATTTTCGTGGCTAGACCTCAGCAAATAGAGAGAAAGAAAGAAAAGGCAAAAGCAAATAGGGAGAACTGGTGAATTTATCCCGAATAAACACTTTTATTCTGCGGCGAATTCGAGAAAGAAACTAATTGAAAACGTTTGCGTTTTCTTACTCTGGATTGTATCCAATATTATACATTCTTTCACCAACCCGCACACACACTGAAAACCACCCTTCTTCTGCCTCACCCCAATTAATAGGAATTTAATTTCCTTGAGACGTGTTTATGCCGTGCAAATATTTGCACTTAATTGAAAACAAACAGGGGGGAGAGGGAGGAAAGAAAAGCGGGAGTCGTCTTCGTTGCTAAATTAGCATTCACTTTGACAAGTTCATTGGACACGTTATACATTTATATATTTAGAAAGAAAGAGGAAGAGAGTTACTTAATGCAATTTCAAATTCATCGCTTCATTAATCATTTCTTTACGTTTATCAGTTCTTTAAGGGACGTCACAATTTTCATTATTACAATGACGTTTAAAATGCCAGATGTCAGACGTTATTTCAACTGACATTGACAGTTCATTTAAAAGGTTATATGTATAATTGACATTGACAGTTCGCAGAAACAAATTCAATCCGATTCATCCATCGCTTCATTAATCATTTCTTTATGTTTAGCAACTCTTTAAGGAACGTCACCTTTCCATTATTACAATGACGTTTAAAATGACAGTTAGTAACAAGATGTCAGACGTTATTTCAACTGACATTGACAGTTCATTTAAAAGGTTATATGTATAATTGACATTGACAGTTGATTTAGATGCAAATGACAGTTAGCAGAAATTCAATCCGATTCATCCACCCCCCATTGACATTGACATTTCTCGTGGTGTCTCCAAGTTAGAGAGAGATACGAATGCGACAGGACTCTTTCGTTCCGCCCTAAAGGATAATTGCCCGGCGCATCCACCGCCGTCGTTTTTTCACGAATGCGAGGAACGACGGAAAAGCGGAAAGCGAAACGTACTTTGTGTAAATACAGCGATAAATCGTATGATTTACGATAGGTGAAAAGGGCATGATGCATCTTTTGAGGAATCCGACCGAATTCGCTTCGTTAAAAGAACGAAACTAAGTAAGATTGATGGGCCCCGTCTCCACCACCAACACCAAACCTCTTACCAACCCCACCCAAAAAAAAAGAACCAGCATTTATACTTTCGTAAACTCCCCCAAAACCTTATTAATTAAACCCGAAACAAGAGAGAGAAATAACTTTATCAATCACGAATCCAATTAGAGCTTGAATTCGTTAACAACCGAATGTTTCTGATAAATTGATCCTGTTTTTTTTCATCCGGAAGATGTTAAAGCTGTATACAAATAGCGTCTCAATTTCATTGACATTGACAGCGTTGACATATTTCATCTGTCATCTGTCATTGTTTTCGCGTTGACAAGTTGTACAAAAGTTGCTCGATTTTGCACGCAAAACAAAATCGCGATGAACAAGTTCGGCGAGTTCTTAATACATTTTCCTGTTCTCTCTCTCGACAGCGTTAAATCGTAATCACCTTTGCGAACTTTTCGGCTTAAGGGATGAAGTATAGAAGGGAACGTGTAAAAGAGAGAGAAAGAGAGAGGTGAAGGGAATGCGTCGAAAAAGAAAAGTTGGACCGGAAATTCGCCCCCCTTCACCCCGGGGGTGCACTCAACTTACTTACTCACTTACTTCAGCACTAACTTACTTTCATTCTGTGCAAAATTTGTCTCTCTCTCTCTCTCTAGACAGAATTAGCAGAAAGACGAGTAGGGGGCCATATTAACATTACGTCACCTAGCAACGTGCAAACATTTTAATCTAGAGCGTTGAATTTGCAACAAAAGAGTTTCGAAACCTTTTCGCGAACGGCGGTGATCTCATTCATTCCTTCTCGTTCTCATTCTTGGATCAACACAATCAGAGAGCAATTATCGAACGGATGATGGCTATTTTCGTCTTACAATTTCCAGATATCCTCTCTCCATTCCCATCACCACCAACCATTATATATTTACACGTTCGTTCAAATACACACCAAAGTTACGATTGTTTCCATTCACGTTCTCGCAAATTCTTTAACAATTACAAAAAACGTATATAAACTTATACGAGCATCGAATGATAAACTCGTTTCAAAAAAAAAAAAATATTATTTTGCATCTCGAAATATCGCAGATGCTGCGGTGTAAAAAAACAAAAATGAAGAAAAAAAATTGAGTTCGGTTAGCGGCGGCGGCGTCGTCGCATAATGGAATCAATCAAAACGCTATTTGTCCGTGTTTTCCAAATCGTTTTTCCAATATATTCCCAATATCGCCGGGGTTCGCTTTAAATAACAATTGAATTCGAAATAGCAAACAAAAGCGAAATAAGTAGAGTCCTCTTTTTTTTTAATCGTGTTATCCTCGGGTGAGCCGAGAGTTTTTTAAATTTCAATCAAAATACAATTCAATCGCATTTTTGTTCACCTCCGCATATTCTTTATAGAGAGAAGAATTGCTTAATTTAGTTGTATTATTCAATACTTTTTTTATTGTAAAAGCAAAAAATCTCAATAATTCAGTCATGAATTGACTTTAAGTAACTATTGTTATATCTAAATATGAGTAAATGAAGACTTCTTCTTAAAAAAAAATCATAAAATTTAAGTTATTATGAAATTATTATATATGTATAATTTGCATACGTGCTTATCTAATTTGTATTAGAAATAGATTTAGAAAAAAGTTTTCTGCAAAATTATTAGAAAGAAAAAACATTGTCAACTCACTTATTATAAATCAAGTAGTCTCGCTAATTGTGGAGATCAGTGATGGCGAATGATGAAGGAATACATAAACAAATGAATATATCCAAACGAAAATAAAACAATTGTTCGCACGCACTAGGGTAGTAGTGTTGTTGGATCGCGAGAGAGTTTCGTGGTTCGGTCGAGCCGCGAAGAGCGACGTCCGTGGACTGCGACGCTCTCAACGTCGGCCGCATCTGCGTGTGGGCCGCGGCGGAGCGTCGCGACGCCCAAAAACACATCACAATCTCCTCATATGCACACACCGTCTAATTGACGTTGTTAATTACAGCACTAATATACTATTATTATTTTTTGTTTGTTTCATCTACACTTGTTTATGTATTAACTAAAATTAAATCAATTGAAATAATCGGTTATAATGATGTCAATGAACTTGTCATTAAGGATTGTTTGGTTTTTAATGACAGCTGTCATAATCATAACCTTATTTTCTTTTGTTGTTCCATTACTATCAAATCTTCAATAACAAATAAATAATGTGTACAATTAATAATTAAAGTTTGATACGCAACGCACAGTGTCAATCGCATCGACAGATTGGATGACGCCAACTAGATTCAATGACCTAAACAATCGGTTATAATGACAGATGTCAATGTACTTGTCATTAAGGATTGTTTGGTTTTTAATGAATGACAGACAGCTGTCATAATCATAACCTTATTTTCTTTTGTTGTTCCATTACTATCAAATCTTCAATAACAAATAAATAATGTGTACAATTAATAATTAAAGTTTGATACGCAACGCACAGTGTCAATCGCATCGACAGATTGGATGACGCTAACTAGATTGGATGACGTAAACAATCGGTTATAATGACAAATGTCAATGTACTTGTCATTAAAGATTGTTTGGTTTTTAATGAATGACAGATAGCTGTCATAATGATAACCTTATTTCCTTTTATTTGTGTCCCATTACTATCATTATTAGTCAATAACAAATAAATAATGTGTACAAATCCAATCATTGTCACTGTTAATTATTGTAATTAATAATTAAAGTTTGACTGGAAGCAATCGAATAGAACAAAACACAAAAAAAAACAACGCACGCAACGCACAACGTCAATCGCGCATCGACAGAATAACCTTTCTTCTTTTATTTCTACGCCAACTAGATTGAATGACGTAAACAATCGGTCATTTATATTTATATATATATACATCAAATAGTTAGTAGTTAATTATCTCTTTAATCTTTTTACTATATATATATATATTTTATTTTTATTGCATTTACTTCATCAATTTTTCGGATTAAAGCCGCCGCCACCGCCGCAAACCGGAAATAGTTTTAATGACTTTTCATTGAAGAGTGAAAAACAAAATACACACACACATGCAATTTTGAAAGTCTGCGGTCGAAAAAGTAAACGTCTATTAATAATAATCAGAGTGCGCTTTGCTGGACGCTCGAAATTAACTCGTATAAATCAAAAGCGAAACGATTTAGTTCACTTCATGACGTAATTGCATAACAGTTATTAAACAAACAATTCATAGTTGTAATAATTTGATAAGTGACAGGTAATCTTGTTGTTGTTTACCATGACAACGCTGTCATAATAGTAATGTTATAAATGACAGGTAACCTTATTGTTGTTGTTTAAGTTTTGACAATTGATGTTACCAATATTAACAAAAATAAATGTTTCGTTAAACAGATGCGAGCTCTATTTTTTTTTTAAGTTATGAGCAGCAATTGTAGTTATAACCGTACCATTCATATTTATGCGCGTTTAAACAATAGTTATTAAACAAACAATTGATAGTTATCATAATTTTATAACTGACAGGTAATCTTATTGTTGTTTACCATGACAACGCTGTCATAATAATAATGATATATACTGTATGTTATAAATGACAGGTAACCTTGTTGTTGTTGTTTTAGTTTTGACATTTGATGTTACCAATATCAAAAAAAAAAGAAAGTTTTTCGCTGTTTCGTTAAACAGATGAAGTAAAGCTTCGAGCACTATTTTTGTTTTTGAAGTTATGAGCAGCAATTGAAGTTATTACCGTACCGTATTCACATTTGCATCATATTTTTATGCGCGTTTAAAAGCGAGCTCAGTGTGCATTAAAGAGCGCGCACCTCGCACTGACCATCATAAATTCATCCATTAAAGTTCTGTTTTCATTTATTTATTTATTTTCGTTTCGTTTCGTTTTACGATAGCCGCAACGACTGAATTCCCGCAAAAAACAAAATTACCAATGGTTGGCAACAATAGACAAATTGTTGGCGTTTCTATGGAAATCCCGAGTTTTAATTAATTGAATTGACGAATTCATTTAACCTCGTCCAATTGTTGTTGTTGTTTTAATCTGACAGGTGACGGGTATTCAAATGTGGCGGGCAATATTAATATTTGACAGGTGACATTTCAATTTGTATTTTTTTGGATTCGTTCCGTTGAGTTGAGCCGGGTTAGAGGAGAAGGGTGGATTTTCAGCGCGGAAATCGGGGAAAAAACCGACCGCTGCAGCAGCCAGAATTTCCAGCCATCCCCTATCCATAAATAACTGAAATAACCGCATAAAGCTTGAACCGAAAAAAGAAAAAAAAAATAAATAAATAAACGAGGAAGAAAAGAAAATCCCCCGAAAAACCACTCGTGCCAAATAAACAGTAAATAAACGTCACATTACGTAACGTAACGAGTTATGTTGGTGCACGTGTCAGAAATGGATATGCGAACTGTCATCAATCAACTTCTTTTTTTTTAAAGATGCAAAATATTCAAATTCGAAATATTGTAGATTTGAACGAGAATTCTTAATGTTCTCGCAGCATTAAGCGCAATTATCTTTACATTTCTTGCGAATTAAACCCTAAAATTTTCGTTCTTTTAATTAACTCCTTTAATTGTCTCATTAAACAGCGAACATTCGCTGCTAATCATCTTTGTATCTCTTTTAATCGTCTCAGTGAAATTCTCTACATTCTCATTACGTTTTCGTTTCTCGCCTTCTTTTCTAATTAAAAAATAGATGGCGCGTTTTGTTTTTTTTTGTAATTAAAATAATTGTTTTACAAAATATTACTATTAAATTGAATAGAAACAAATTAATTTGTTTATAGGAAACGGATTTTTTTTTTTTGCAATTTCTTGCGAAAACATTGGAAATTTCGAAACGGTGCAAAGCTCGAATAATACAACATTCGACAAACAAAATTATTACTCGATTTTGTTTTGTTTTTTTCTATTTTTTTTTCCCTAAATTTGCATATGCAAAATGTTAAAAAACAATCGAGGAAGGAGATATGCTAATGAAGTTGAGGCGAAAAGGTGATAGTTAGATAATCGGTTGGAAGATGCTGGAATGATAATCATAATTAAATGATTATCGTTGCTTTGGTTACGCAACGTGACCTTGACTGTTTGTCGGCCTGCCTGCTGCGATCTCGATTTAGTTTGCGAGCGGAAGCGAGACGGAACGTGAGGAATTCCATTAAGTTTTTCTCTCTCTCTTTCTGTGTGTTTCTGTGTGTGTTTCTATCTATGCAAATGAACGCATAAATAGTTAATGAACGGATCGGAGAGAGATACATAACCAAAAGGTTAAATAAAAGACGAGCTTTAATGTAACCATGGTTACGTAACGTTAATTAATGGCTTCTTTTGAAAAGAGAAAAAAAAAAAGAAATCGAAAAACAGATGATAATTAAACTATATGAAATATGGTCTTGTTTACCTGGTGAATGAATATTCATGAAAACGACATTTCTCGGAGAGAGAAAATATTTTATATTTGCACAATTACAACTTCCATACATGCATTCAATTGTTTCCATACGGATTTACGTAATTGTTTTCCGCAAAGCACGACGGATAAAGTGCGATGGACGTCAATTCGAAACGATCCAAGTCGCATGAGATGTGCAAGCAATTGTTTCAAGACAGTTCGAACATTTGTTTCTTTTTAGGAACCCGTCACGATTGCATCATTAAACGAATTATTGACTTTCGACCTCATCGAGAACCGATTAACGCCAACGAGCGGAAATCAATTATGCAAAAAGTCGCGCGCGCTCTTAGTTACCAATACGTTTCCATGACAACACAAACATATTACGTTATTATATATATATATAGTTTGTTTTTAATTATTATTTTTTTGATTTATTTCTTCCTTCAAATCGATTGTGACGCTATATCAATTTTCTCTGAACTTCGAGTGCACGCATAAATAACGCACGCAATGATTGCGACTAATTATCAGCAAATTATAAATTAGGAAAGTTAGGACTTGCAACGAGAATATACGGGGCGACGAAACGTCAAATTCTATTGACAGTTGACAGATATAACGAATGTCATTTAATTTGTGACGTTTCGCAATCTGGTAATAAATAAAAAGTTACCAAAAATGTTGTTTCAGTTGGGTACGAAATAAAACGAAAATCCCCAAAAACAAATAATCTCCCTTTTTTTTTAGGGGATTTTTATCTTCCGTCAGCGGATGCAAATTCTCGAACAACGATCGTTCGACTCCTTCCTTTGTTTCTCGTCCCACCCTTTTTTTATTGCTTTTCTTTCGGAAATTTTAAATATCCAAGCAGGAAGAAAAGAAGAAGCATGAAACAAAAATAAAAACAAAAGAGCGTCCCAGGAAAAGTTTTACGTCTTTCGGAGCAGATGGAGAAAGGAGAATGGAGGAGAGGAAAGAGCTTCAGTTTTATGCGCGCACCCGCAACAAAACAAGAAAAACCAAACAAAAACTTGAAGGGAAATTTTATTTTTATATCAAAGTGCGAGCACTGAATCGAAACAAAAGAGGGGAAAAAATATAGTTAGTCGATTAACTCATTGTTTCCAATTGTATCTTCATTTCTTTTTAAACGATTACAATAGGAAATAAAACTTCTTTTGTTTTCGATTTGAACTGTCAATTCAGATTGAGAAACTAACCAATATTAATTGACGTAAGATTGTCAAAATTTGACATTTAGAAAATAATTGTCAAATTTTCTCAATTATTATTTTATTATCTAATTCCATTACAATTTACTTACAATCAATGTTAATTAATAATCCTTATATAGTTAGTAACAAATAAACACGATTTCGATTAACTCATTGTTTCCAATTATATTCTCATTATTTTTAACAATTACAACAACATATAATTATAAAATTTCTTATGTTTTCGATTTGAACTGTCAATTTAGATTGCTAACATAACCACCATTAATTGACGTAAGATTGTCAAAATTTGACATTTAGAAGATAAATCAAAGTCTACTAAATTATTATTTTGTTGTCTAATTCCATTACAATTTACTTACAATCAATTTTAATTAATCCTTTGTTAATATATAGTTAGTGACAAATCAACGATTTCTATTAACAACATATAATTATAAAACTTCTTATGTTTTCGATTTGAACTGTCAATTTAGATTGCTAAACTAACCAACATTAATTGACATAAGATTGTCAAAATTTGACATTTCGTTTGGAAAGTAATTCAAAGTCTACTAAATTAATATTTTGTTGTCTAATTCCAATGCAATTTACTTAAAATCAATGTTAATTAATCCTTTGTTAATATATAGCTAGTGACAAATCAACGATTTCTATTAACAACATATAATTATAAAACTTCTTATGTTTTCGTTTTGAACTGTCAATTTAGATTGCTAAACTTATCAATATTAATTGACGTAAGATTGTCAAAATTTGCCATTTGGAAAATAAATGTCAAGTTTTCTCAATTATTATTTTGTTGTCTAATTCCAATACAATTTACTTACAATCAATTTTAATTAATCCTTTATTAATATATAGTTAGTAACAAATAAACACGATTTCGATTAACTCATTGTTTCCAATTGTATTCTCATTTTTTTTTTAACAATTACAACAACATACAATTATAAAACTTCTTATGTTTTCGATTTGAACTGTCAATTTAGATTGCTAAACTAACCAACATTAATTGACGTAAGATTGTCAAAATTTGACATTTAGAAAATAAATGTCAAATTTTATCAATTATTATTTTATTATCTAATTCCATTACAATTTACTTACAATCAATGTTAATTAATAATCCTTTATTAATTTATAGTTAGTGATAAATCAACGATTTCGATTAACAACATATAATTATAAAACTTCTTATGTTTTCGATTTGAACTGTCAATTTAGATTGCTAACCTAACCAATATTAATTGACGTAAGATTGTCAAAATTTGACATTTCGATTAACAATATATAATTAAAAAAAACTTCTTATGTTTTCGTTTTGAACTGTCAATTCAGATTGCTAACCTAACCAACATTAATTAACCTAAGATTGTCAAAATTTGACATTTTGTTAATATATAATTAGTGACAAATCAACGATTTCTATTAACAACATATAATTATAAAACTTCTTATGTTTTCGTTTTGAACTGTCAATTTAGATTGCTAAACTAATCAATATTAATTGACGTAAGATTGTCAAAATTTGCCATTTGGAAAATAAATGTCAAATTTTCTCAATTATTATTTTGTTGTCTAATTCCAATACAATTTACTTACAATCAATTTTAAATAATCCTTTGTTAATATATAGTTAGTAACAAATAAACACGATTTCGATTAACTCATTGTTTCCAATTGAATTCTCATTTTTTTTTAACAATTACAACAACATAAAATTATAAAACTTCGTATGTTTTCGATTTGAACTGTCAATTTAGATTGCTAAACTAACCAATATTAAT
>NW_017096956.1:14902-15112 GCF_001412225.1 Nicrophorus vespilloides
TCTTATGTTTTCGATTTGAACTGTCAATTTAGGTTGCTAAACTAACCAACATTAATTGACGTAAGACTGTCAAAATTTGACATTTAGAAAATAAACCAAAGTCTACTAAATTATTATTTTGTTGTCTAATTCCAATGCAATTTACTTAAAATCAATGTTAATTAATCCTTTGTTAAAATATAGTTAGTGATAAATCAACGATTTCTATTA
>NW_017096956.1:15137-27767 GCF_001412225.1 Nicrophorus vespilloides
TTGACATTTCGTTTGGAAAATAATTTTCAATTTACTTACAATCAATGTTAATTAATTAATCCTTTGTTAATACCAACAAAAAAAACTGCACCAAATTAAATCACAAAACCGCACGAGCGCACTAATAAAAAAAAACCCGACGCTTTCTAAACTCTGAATTGCAACGATAATAATAATAATAATTTTGGTGAATGAGTAAGACACAGAGTAAGTGGATGCTTTTTGTGTGAGTCGATCATCAATCAACAAGCGGACGTCTGGACCCGCACTGAACGGTCTTTTTATCACGTTTATCGCCGCCGCCTCCTGACCTCAACACTCAATGCGCGAAACGAAAAATTAATAAAAATCAAAACACATTCGACTAAACAAATTTCCACAAGCGAACGAGAGAGTAGCCGCGGTTATTGCTAACACTACTGCATCACAACTATTTGCTACGTACATTTAAAATATAAATACGTTTCCTTTTTTATCTCACATTAATACTGTTGTGTTTCAATTATTATCACCGCAATTTGCAATTCAAATTATGGAATTAAAAAAAAAACAACAACAAATAGTTGCGCAACATTTAATAATAGCTTCACCTTAGTTTTAGTTTGTTTTTTGTTTTTGTATTGGCGGCAGTGGGCGGTTTTCGAAATTGACGAAATCTTAAAGAATATTACCTTACGCAATTCACGGATAATTAAAACTATGAATCATTGCGTTCGAGGCCAAACAAAAGATTATCGTGCTGCAATAGAAATGAAACAAATGAAATTTAATTCAAAGTGCTGATTAATTCGGGACGTGAAAGGTCGTGTAATTGCAGATGCAGATATGCACATGCAGAGAAGTTGGAAACTCGATGACAAAAGGTGGAATAAAACAGTGAAGCCGTCGTACAGACGTTGGAGGCTGAGGCTGAAGCTAATTCGATGTTAATGAATTTCGAACGCAACGCAGCAGAGGGTGAGTGGAGAGAGAGAGAGAGAGAGAGAGAATTGAACGCCCTCAGGTGTTCTCTCCACCGGAAACCGAGTTTAACCTCTCCATCCCCAAACCTTCGGAACAGTTAATTAATATTTCCTTTAATGTAAACAGCGAATTGTGTTTATGTTTCAGTTCCGAGGGACATTTCAAAAATTGCATTTCCTGGATTTGTCTCACAATCTTTCTTCACCAATTTAACATCCGTTCAATTTACGCGACAAAAGCACGTTCCGTCCTCGAATCGATGAGGAATTTAAATTACCGTCTTTTTTCACATTCTCATTTAAGATTCGAAGGAAAGAAAAAAAAGTGCAGCGCCATCGATCGGAACGCGTCTACAACTAATATTCGATCGGACATTTTGTTTTCCGCCATCTTTTTTTTGCAATTAAAAATTGAGACTTTGAAAACATTCTACATTTCGGCGTTTAGATTTTCCATTACGTTTTCACTTGGCTCAGTGACTAATTGGCATTAAGCTCTCAGATGAGAGTAAGTTAGTAATTTATTATTAGTTTAAAACTGAGAGAGCCAGGATCCGAGACAAAAGCCGCGTTAGGATCAAGCTTGTATTTAAGAGAAAGTAAAAAACTAATATAAATAAATAAATAAATTTCAAGTGCGTAGCGAAATCCATTAGGTAAAGTAAATCTCGGGATGATGAATAATGCGTCTCGCGCTCCCTAATTAATATATTTTGCCATGGAAACGTAACGAAACGCGAGACAAACAAACAAAACAAAAAAAATGAGCGAAACACATGAATAATGAAAATTTCACGATTATTATAGGACGATAGATGGCGTAACATCAAAAGTTGTAATCATCTTCATTCGGAAGAAATTATCAAATGCAAATGTTGGATTTCAATTAGCTAATCATTGTTAAAGTTAAATGTTTACTTTGCAATTAGTGATGAAGGAGGAAGCATCTACGTGTGTGTATATTTCTCTATGGTTTCCTGTCTAAATGCTAATTTTGAACGACAATTTTGCTTGTACTGTTGTTGTTGTTGCTGCTGCTGTGTATTTTGGGTCGATGATGAATGATATATGTAGATCATAACGAACTCATCCCATTTAAAATTAATAGCTTTGATCGATTCGATCAAACACACACGCACGCACGCACATGGTGTGTGACACAATACAGAGGGAGAGAACACACAATTCATCAACGTTTCTGACTGATTGCAATTACGTTACAATAACTATGGAAATTTCTTCATCCCTTCTCGCTCTCACACTCTTACACTCGTATCTATTCCCATTTCCCATTGGAATTGTATCACAAGCAGTAAACGATTTTTTTCTTCAAAAACCTTAATATCAAAGAAAACGGTATTTTCTAAATTGTATTTGGAAAATACCGGTTTACTGCTCAACTTTGACACATCTCATAAGATTGCATTTGTCAACGTATACTTCCAGACTTACGTGGAAAATCAACTTAGGCAACATAAAGCCAATAATCATTTTCGCGTGACAAGTGTTAATTGGTGGTAATTACAGCAGTAGGTGTTGTGTAAACAGACAAAGTAAACATACCGCAATAATGGCCCTTTTAAACGGGAGAGCTTTGCATTACGTGTTCAAAATCGGGGACAGGAAACTCACGGCTCAATTCTACAGGGAGGTTTTGGGGATGAAGGTGCTCAGGCACGAAGAGTTCGCCGATGGTTGCGAAGCCGCCTGCAACGGGTGAGAGAGAGGAGAAGCATCAGATTCATCATCATCAGATTCATTATTAACAATAATAATTTACATTTCCATGAAGGCCTTATGCGAATCGTTGGAGTAAAACGATGATCGGTTACGGTCCGGAAGACAATCATTTTGTCGTCGAACTCACATACAATTATCCGATCAAATCGTACGAGACGGGCAACGATTTCATTGGGATAGCGGTCAGAAGCAGGGAGGCTCTGGTCAGAGCCAAACAATTGAATTGGCCCATCTTGCCGGGAAACGTTCTGGAAGCGCCAGGCGGTTACAAGTTCTTCATCATCGATGAACTTCAACCTACAGATAAAGGTTTTAATTAAGAAAAAAAAAAATGAATGATGATATAGTAATTATATATGTATATTTCACCGATCAGATCCAGTGGAGAAGGTTATCTTGGCCTCGAGTAACTTGCAGAGGTCTCTTGATTACTGGAACAACCTGCTTGGGTTGAAAGTCTTCGAGCAATCTGAGAGATCAGCAGTTTTGGGCTTCAAGGAAGCTGAAGCGAAATTGGAATTGCAGGAGATAAGTGAGTGACAGGAGAGGATAGGATCAATTGTTTTACCTATTGTTTTCTTAGGTGATCCGATCAACAGGGCCAAAGCTTACGGACGTATCGCGTTCTCCGTTCCACTCGAGGAGCAAGACGTGATCGATGCGAAAGTGAAGGAGGCGAACGCAACGATTCTCACACCTCTGATATCGTTGGACACGCCAGGAAAGGCAACGGTTCGTGTTATAATACTTGCGGATCCGGATGGTCACGAAATTTGCTTCGTCGACGACGAGAACTTCAGGAAGTTGTCCGCCTTCGACGAGGACGGCGATAAACTCCTGAACAGATATATCAACAAGGACCAATCTTAATCTCTTTCCCACTTTCTTACATTCAAATGAATAACATATATATTTTATATTAGAAATATTAAATTTGTACTCGAATTAGTATAACAATAAATTTAGATAATTTCAAGAGATTAATCAATTAATTAAGTCTACAGTTCGCGAAATGTTATTGGGAGAACAATAGGAAATAACTGCAACGAATGTTGAATAGATTGATTTAACAGAATGTTGAAAAGTTGAAACTAAAAAAATAATATTACATATTAGTCAAAGTATTAAATAGATACCTTCAATATCTCTCTTTCTGCATAAAGTTATAATTTTGAGTGCAAGACTTCCTTCCACCAATTCGGCTTTGACATGTTCCCCTCTCCGCCCATCAACTCGTTCTGCAGATGCTCGTAAACCTGCAACAATTAAAGCCTTAAACCTTGATTGCTTATAATATTGGAAATCTATACTTTTCCATCGGATTTCCCCATGAAAGAATTGATGAGGAAATCGTCCGGTGCGATGCAATCGATCAAAGACACTGCGTCGTTCTTCAAATCCTCACATAGCTTCAGCACGGCGTCCTGAATCAAAGTCGCCGGTTTTTCACCAACGAAGAATCCGCCTTTATAGAGATGACCTAAACTTCTCTCTAAAGTGAATAGTCCGTATAAAGCGAAAAGTCTTTCCAGCACGTTTCTAACCTTGGGATCTTCTGCCTCGTTTATTCTCTTCAAGAAAACGTGCAACATGTAATGCTGCAAAAGATGTAGATATTTATATAAATTTGTATATAATGTGATGAAAACAACAACTTACGTTGATGTAAGCTACTGATAGACTTCTAGCGTAGTAGACTTGATTGTTGTTCTTGGCCCAAAAAGCGTCGTTGCTTTCCTTCAGAGATCTCTCGTATTTCTCGTACGAAGACTTCAGCAAGTAAACAACCAACCATTTGTACATCCTCAATATATCTGAAAATGTTTGAATAAAAAGCTTGAATCACTTGAAGATGCTTGTATACTCACACTCAGGTCTGACGATGTGCTCCACAGAATCCACAGCGAATTTATCTGCGAGAATTTCTTTGCCGCGCGAAAGGTAATCAATTGATTCCATAGGTCCCTTGATGATCTTTCCTTCCAAGATCTGCGGCCAGAATTTCAATAACCAATTGCTCGTCTGCTGGTTCAGCACGTGATTCTCCCCTTCGTAAGTGCAATTCGCATCAGCATCGTTCCTCAGTTCCCCAATACCAGCAGCTGTAATGCGATTATTTAGTGCTCGAACAGTAGTAAAAAAATATTGTCAAAATACCTTTTAGATAACCATGTCCAGCACAAGCTTGTCTGAACTCGTTCAAAGCTTCCATCAAGAACCAGCTGATCACCGGTTTGCAAGCCGAGGAGATGCCGTGCATCTCGAAACCGTAATCCACAGCATCCTTCCTCTGCTCCCCGTTCATGGTGTTGACATAATTCGTATACTGTTCTAAGCAGATGTGCGAGGAGAAGAACTTGAACGTGAACGCTCCGGCCAAGTAAGGTAATAAACGATGTTGCTGCGCAATATTAGCATAAGATACTTATTATGGATAAAATAATTTACTTACGTGCGTTTGATACTCAAAAATGGAAATTTCCTCGTCATCGTTAGGTCCAAACTGCTTGCGAACAGCCGCGTATCTCACGGCTATGGTGATGCCTTGAATCAAATACGCGCTGCAGAGATTCGTGATGTTGAGCCTTCCTTCCGAGATGGCGGCAAGCGACGCTCCGAAACGTTTGCTCGGGTCTTTTAAGGATATAACGTAAACGCCTTCTTCAGTAACATCTACGTTCTTGTTCAGCAAAGCATCTTTCGAGACGTGGACATTGTTGAACAATAAGAACCTAAAAGGAAAATATTAAAATTATAAGATGCGATGCAATCTAATTGGAAATTACCCATTGTCGATTCCGTTTAGGCCGATCTTAGGTCCCATATCGCCGACGGTGATTCCAGGCAACGGTTGCAACGTTTCAATATCCCTGATCTGCACGACGAACTGATGCAAACCATGGCATGTACCATCAGGCGTGTAGAGTTGGGCGTAGACTATAGCATGGGTGGCCGTCTGTCCCAGAAGACCGGCCCAGCATTTGGCGGCCTCAAAGTCGGGAGTGTGCATGATGAAACCTTTGCTCTCCTTGTCGTACGTCGCTCTCGTCCTCATCCTTTTTGTGTCCGATCCGTGCCCGATCTCCGTCAAACAGAAACAACCAAAGTGTTCTCCTTGCAGCACCTTCACGATCATCCCTATATGCTTTTTCGTACCCAAAGCCCTGATCACGATCGGGTACATAGCATTGTTGATCGAGTTCTTCACACTGAACGAGGTATCCCACAACACGATAATCTCGTTGAAAGCATGCATCTTCCTCACGTTATCCAACATCCCCAAGTACTTGAACTCCTGCAAGTAGAATCCCTCGTGCATCTTTATCGAAGCGTCTCGTCGCACATCGTCCAAAGTTTCCAACTTCTTCGGATGGAAGGCGGGGTTTCCTTTTAAAAGTTCGACAATCTCATTCTGGAAAACAAAACAAAAAATATATTTATCTTTCGAAAACCTTCGTTTTCAATTGCACCATGTTATGAAATTGATGTCAAAATGAATTGCAATTCGTTATTATAAAAAATTGCTTCAAGATAATCAAGACTTCTTGTACTTGACGCACTAAATATAGTGAATATCTATCTAAATGACTCCTAATTGAACTCACTTTGTATTCGACGATTTCGGCCGGTTCTATGAAGAGCTTCAGCTTGCGCCAATCGAAACTCGCCAGATTCCTATAACTGTCCAAAGGACTCGGAGGAAAATCAGGAAGGAGTTGTTTGCTCATCTCAACTATCTCGCACAAACAGGCGACAGCAGAGATCGTAAATATGAAGATTAAAACGTACCAGTGGAAATGTTTGCAGTTATCACCTTTAAATTGCACATCGAATTATATAAGTTCGATCATTATCAAGTCAACAAGTCCTTATCTAAATCTGTAAACAAAAATATTTGATAAAGAAAGAATAATAATTACTAACTTTTCATTCTAATTACCTAATCAAAATACTCAATTTGTATAAGTTGTTTTGTGCATTGTTTTTGTTAATTTAAATAATTTCTATTTTGTAGAGATACATTTGAAATAGTTGAGGATTTAGAGGAAGATTAGAGGAGTTTAAATAAAGCTGAAAGTGTTGTACGAAGATAACCACAGAATATATTTGAAGAAGAAATAAGTTTAGATGTCGAGTATTATATCTAACTACAAACTAGCTAACTATTACATTTAGTTGGCACTTAACAAACAGTAAAATTTAATAAAATTTACAGTATTTATAGATACCTACCAATCCAGACCAATTCAAACAATTTACAACTTTGATTGTTTTCCCCAGTGCAAGACTTCCTTCCACCAATTCGGCCTCGACATGTTTCCCTCTCCGCCCATCAACTCGTTCTGCAGATGCTCGTAAACCTGCAACAATTAAAGTGTTAAACCTTGATTGATTATTATAAGAAATCTATACTTTTCCATCGGATTTTCCCATGAAAGATTTGATGAGGAAATCGTCCGCTGCGATGCAATCGATCAAAGACACTGCGTCGTTCTTCAAATCCCCACACAGCTTCAGCACGGCATCCTGCACCAGAGTCGCCGGTTTTTCACCGACGAAGAATCCGCCTTGATAGAGATGACCTAAACTTCTCTCCAGCGTGAACAGTCCGTACAAAGCGAAAAGTCTTTCGAGCACGTTCCTAACCTTAGGATCTTCTGTTTCGTTTATCCGTTTCAAGAAAATGTGCAACATGTAATGCTGCAAAAAAAAACAGATTATTAAATCAATTTGCAATGTGGCGAAAGCAAAAAAACAACAACTTACGTTGAGATAAGCTACTGATAGGCTCCTAGCGTAGTAGACTTGATTGTTGTTCTTGGCCCAAAAAGCGTCGTTTCCTTCCTTCAGAGATCGCTCGTATTTCTCGTACGAAGACTTCAGCAAGTAAACAACCAACCATTTGTACATTCTCAAAATATCTGAAAATTTAATCAATTTTGAATAATAAGCTTGAATCACTTGAAGAAGCTTGTACACTCACACTCAGGTCTGATGATGTGCTCCACAGAATCCACAGCGAATTTATCAGCGAGAATTTCTTTACCGTGCGAAAGATAATCAATTGATTCCATAGGTCCCTTGATGATCTTTCCTTCCAAGATTTGCGGCCAGAATTTCAATAACCAATTGCTCGTCTGCTGGTTCAGCACGTGATTCTCCCCTTCGTAAGTGCAATTCGCATCAGCATCGTTCCTCAGATCCCCAATACCGGCAGCTGCAATGCGATTATTTAGTGATCGAACAGTAGCAAAAATATTGTCAAAATACCTTTTAGATAACCATGTCCAGCACAAGCTTGTCTGAACTCGTTCAAAGCTTCCATCATGAACCAGCTGATCACCGGTTTGCAGGCCGAGGAGATGCCGTGCATCTCGAAACCATATTCCACAGCATCCTCCCTTTGCTTCCCGTTCAAGTTGTTGACAAAAGTCGTATGCTGTTCTAAGCAGACGTGCAACGAGAAGAATTTGAACGTGAACGCTCCGGCCAAGTAGGGTAATAAACGGTGTTGCTGAAATATTAATATTAGAGGGAAAACATTCGAAAATTGCAATTTACTTACGTGCGTTTGATACTCGAGAATGGGAATTTCATTGCCGTCTGGTCCGAACTGTTTACGAACGGCAGCGTATCTCACGGCTATGGTAAGACCTTGAATCAAATAAGCGTTGCAGAGATTCGTGATGTTGATTCTTCCATCGGAGAGGGCCGCAAGTGAAGCACCGAAACGCTTGTTCGCGTCTTTGAACGGTGTAACGTAAACGCCTTCTTCGTTGACATCAGCGTTCTTATTCAACAGAGCATCTCTCGAGACGTGGAAATTGTTGAAGATTAAGAATCTAAGGAAATGATTTACGAGGTTAAGATGCGATGCAATCTAATTGGGAATTACCCATTGTCGATTCCGTTCAGGCCGATTTTAGGTCCCATATCGCCGACGGTGATTCCAGGCAACGGTTGCATCGTTTTAACATCCCTGATCTGCACGACGAACTGATGCAAACCATGGCATGTACCATCGGGCGTGTAGAGTTGGGCGTAGACTATGGCATGGGTGGCCGTCTGACCCAGAAGACCGGCCCAGCATTTGGCGGCCTCAAAGTCGGGAGTGTGCATGATGAAACCTTTGCTCTCCTTGTCGTACGTCGCTCTCGTCCTCATCCTTTTCGTGTCCGTTCCGTGCCCGATCTCCGTCAAGCAGAAACAACCAAAGTGTTCCCCTTGCCACACTTTCTCGATCAGATCTAGATGCTTTTCCGTGCCCAACGCCCTGATCACGCTCGGGTACATGGAATTGTTGAGGGCGTTCTTCACGCTGACCGAGGGATTCGACCACACGGCAATCTCGCCGAATGCAGGCACCTTCCTCAGGTTATCCAGCATCCCCAAGTACTTGAACTCCTGCAAGTAGAATCCCTCGTGCATCTGTAGCGAAGCGTCGCGTCGCACATCGTCCAAAGTTTCCAACTTCTTCGGATGAAAGGCGGGATTTCCTTTCAAAAGTTCGACAATCTCATTCTGAAAAACAAAATAAATGTTAACGTTCATATAATAACATCTCTTCCAGTTTGGCTCAACAAACAAAAACAAATTAAATTTTACTGTGCGAAAGTAATTACGCGTCTACGTAATTCGTTATTTAAAAATTATATTAGTAATTGCATAAAGATGAAATTGATGTGGCAATGAATTGCAATATATTATAAATACTTCTTGTATTGCTTGAAACGCGTACTTTGGACCTTTCATATCTCTCTGAACAATGTACACTTTAGATGACCACTAAATGAATATCGTATGTAAATGACTCCTAATTGCACTCACTTTGAACTCGACGATTTCGGCCGGTTCTATGAAGAGCTTCAGCTTGCGCCAATCGAAACTCGCCAGATTCCTGTAGCGATCCAATGGACCCGGAGGAAAGTTCGGCAGAAGTTGTTTCTTCATCTTCACACTGTTATTAGCTGTTGGTAAACACTGAAGTCTGCGCGCACGAAACGTAATGTGTAAATGTCCGTACGCCACCTTTGAACTGTTCTGCTGTCCCACCGCCGCCGCTTGTGCTCGCGTTTATTGCTTCATCATCTCGTTATCAAATCCAGCGACAATGATAAACAAGAGCAGCAGAAACTAACAATTATATCCTTAATTATTAGAAATCTTTGCACCCACTCACCTACATAACCTGCAAACGAAGATGATTGTTTCGATTAGATCAAGAGATACGCGTAATTAAAGCAAAACAAAAATGCTAACTCACCTCAAAACGTGAGTATACTTTTGTCGTCGAGTTGTAAAAGTAAAAACTTGTTCCGCGAAGGTTAATTGCTGCATGTCCCAAGAGAATAAAACATGTTTATTACCAGTTTTCACTAAATTTAGTTACGCAATACTTGGATAAATCCATCTTCAAAGTAGTACACTTTCTAATGAAGTCCATCATCCGTATTGCAAGTTTCTCGTTACTCTAAAAAACTATACAGAAGTTAATTGTATTCATTATTATTGCTTGGGAAAGAAGGTTGTAGAAGGTAATCAATGAAACATTGCTGTAATTAGCGTAAAAGTTTGTTGTCAGGTTGTTTTCTATTATCTAACTGATTGGATTTAATCATTCACAAATTTGTTATGTAATGTGATTTCTTATTGTCGCAGTGTATTTAAAAAAAAATAATAAAAATTGTATATAGTCACAAATATAAAATAAGTGTAAGTACTTAAACTAAGTAATAGTGTATGTTAATACTTTAGTGGTTGGTTTTAAGATACATCTAGGTAAAAGTCTTGTAATAGTCACATAGTTTAGTAGTCGGAATACTTTTCTTTTTTAATCTTTTGTGATTTGGTTTGTTGTTGTCTATACTGGCATCAACGTGTAGCAACTGGGTGAATCCGATTCGCATTCTATGTACTCCTCGTACATACCTAGATCCTGGTTGCTATCGCCGATGCAGGCGCATCGCTCGGTTTGCTTTTCGGTATCGAACAGCCGCCTCGGGAAACCAGCCCAATCTCTCTTCACTCCGCCACTGAAACGTGATTAAGTAATGCATTTTTTAAAGGTGATTCACAAATCAAATGTTACCTATTCTTGGTGCACCACACTCTGGTATAGGAATGCGGGGACCATTCGATATTGCAAGGTGGAAATATCAATTTGATATTTTCCTCTTTGGCCTCAGTCTCCTTCACTTTCTCGAGTTGCAGATGCACTTGTTCTCCGTACGGGGTAAGATTACCATTGTAATCGTAGTATTTACCAACCAATTTACCTATAAAAAAAAAACAACAAACAATAATTAACTGGAATATTTTTTAAGAGCAAAATTTACCTTTGCTGATGTACTGATCTTTGTAGAATTGAATCCAATATGCGAGTGTTTTCAAATCAGCAAACTCAAAGCTGATGTTATCATCGTCATCAGCATGCATTTTACCAGTCTGGAAACCCTTCGAGTTGTCTCTGCCTGCAAATCATTGAAAAATATTAGCAAAATAAATTCAAATGTAACAATGCATGTGTGCAAGTTGCAGTATTACCGATAAACATGTTGTAGGTTTGACCAGGTCCATAATGCTTAGCCCCTTTGGTAACATCGAAGACATTGCCAAGGATGGATAAATACAGTTCTGGCTTATCGATACCGTTGCTTCTCCTCAGCAGATCCTCGCTGACGAGTCCTTTTCCGATAAGGACAGGCTTGGAGTGTGAATTATACACCAAATACGCTATAACACACGTCAAAGTGCTCATAAGAACGGCTATGAACATCTGATATCTAGTATCATAAACGGTGTTGTTCGTGGGACGCATCATGTATCTTATTCTCTAACACTGGACGCTTTAAAACATGCTTTACCAACGCGTACTTTCTAACGTTAACTAATGGTTAGAATCGAAGACAGCTGATGCGAAGACCATTCATCTGGAATAAGGCTATGCAACCAGATTTCCAAATACAATTTAACATTCTTACGTAAATGTTAAATTGTATTGTGAATATCTAATAGCAATTAATCTAAATGCGATCCGCTACATTTTCTGTATAAAACAGGTGCGAACCTCGTGGAGGTGAATGTATACGGTCTTGCATCAATTCAGAGGCTATATGTTGCGCTTGAAATGATACCTGGTTACCATCTTCGAAAGAAGATGATTTACCTTTTGCACCTGGACATGCGGCCACGTGGAAGCCGCTGCTCTCATTCACAGCAAATGAGAGCAAACGCGCGACCGCACACCCGGGAGGAAAATAAGGAAAGTTTAGGATATAAGGAAATGCTATGATCTAGGTACCTGGAAGGGAACGTAACGATTAGTGACATGACATAGAATAAAATGAAATCAATCCTGAAACAGAAGAACACAAAGAAAAGACACACACCCGCCGACCGAAAACATGAACGAAATATACATTTACACAATCTATAATATCGTATTGAAAAATACGATACACATTTATAATTACAATAAAAATAAAATTGCATTACACATTGAACATCATTATAATATTTAACAGGAGAAGAATAAATGGAACGTCCATTTTCTCTCATCTTTTTTTAATTTTTTCATTCTTTTGTTTTATATATATATTATATAGTTATTAATCCATATTTTATTTATTATTTTTTTAAATATTTTTTTTTTTGTATGTATCTATTTCTCCCTCATCTTTTATATTTTTTAATTCTTTTGTTATATATCTTTTATATTATTGTTATTTTTTTGTTTATATTTTTTTAAATTATTATAGTTATTAATCCATATTTTTATTATGTATTTATTTGTTTATACATAATATTTTTATATGATATGGTTTTCTTATTACTTTTAATATTATTTTTTCTATATTATGAATGTGTAATATGCAATGCATTACAAATATAATCAAGCGCTTTTAGCTGTCCAGCATTGTGACTACTC
>NW_017096957.1:0-3578 GCF_001412225.1 Nicrophorus vespilloides
AAGTTACTTTCATCCTATAAAAGTTGTTAAAAAATGACCAAAAAATATGAATTACATAAAATTATAAATACAAATTGCAAAATTCTCTAAATTAAGCATTAGAAATAAAAACTGTATGAATTTTTGTTTCGAATTATACATAGGAAACTGTACTTAATAAATATTTATATGTAAACCTTCTATATTAACCTTCATTTCACTATAGTTTATAGACAAATTTAGAAAATTATCCAATCATTAATTAAATATTTAATTTAATAGACCTAAAAATCAATTTATTTCAATCCTTAAATTTAAGCTAAATTTTTAGATTTTTTTCATTAACTAGATCTTAAAATCAAGTTACTTTCATCCTATAAAAGTTGTTAAAAAATGACCAAAAAATATGAATTACATAAAATTATAAATACAAATTGCAAAATTCTCTAAATTAAGCATTAAAAATAAAAACTGCATGAATTTTTGTTTCGAATTATACATAGGAAACTGTACTTAATAAATATTTATAAGTAAACCTTCTATATTAACTTCATTTCAATATAGTTTATAGACAAATTTAGAAAATTATACAATCATTAATTAAATATTTAATTTAATAGACCTAAAAATCAATTTATTTCAATCCTTAAATTTAAGCTAAATTTTTAGATTTTTTTCATTAACTAAATCTTAAAATCAAGTTACTTTCATCCTATAAAAGTTGTTAAAAAATGACCAAAAAAATATGAATTACATAAAATTATAAATACAAATTGCAAAATTCTCTAAATAAAGCATTAGAAATAAAAACTGTATGAATTTTTGTTTCGAATTTTAAATAGGAAACTGTACTTAATAAATATTTATATGTAAACCTTCTATATTAAGCTTCATTTCACTATAGTTTATAGACAAATTTAGAAAATTATACAATCATTAATTAAATATTTAATTTAATAGACCTAAAAATCAATTTATTTCAATCCTTAAATTTAAGCTCAATTTTTAGATTTTTTTTTCATTAAATAGATCTTAAAATCAAGTTACTTTCATCCTATAAAAGTTGTTAAAAAATGACCAAAAAATATGAATTACATAAAATTATAAATACAAATTGCAAAATTCTCTAAATAAAGCATTAGAAATAAAATCTGCATGAATTTTTGTTTCGAATTATACATAGGAAACTGTACTTAATAAATATTTATATGTAAACGTTAGAGTTATTTTCCTGCAAATGAAAAATAACTTTTTGTTTTGTTTTGTTTTGTATATAAAAATTACATTTTTTTTTGGTTTTTCCTGATTCCCCATTTATATAAATATATATATTTTCTTTATTCGCTTTGTTTTTGTCGCGTGTGCTAACTTGAAAATATAAATTATTACATCAAAATTTTCTTCGAGAAGCTTTAAAAGATGTTACAGAATTCTTCATAATTTTGCAGTTTATTTATTTTTTTTGTAATCTATTTCCATTGAATTAATCTTTTTTGATACGACTGATGCAATATTTTATCTGTTACGTTTTCATCATGTAAACTTACTAATTTTTTTTTTGTTATAATTAATTTAGAATTCGTAATCATTGCGTAAATGCATATGCATTATTATTTGCACGTGTGAATTATTCAATTTTTCACAACTAAATCTTTGAAATGTGCCTTTTTTTTTTATATATATATATATATAATAACAATTTATTAATAAATTTACATAAATTTATGTAAATCAAAAGTATGGATTTACAAATTAAATATGAATATAATTATATTAATTAAGTAATTAATTAATTAATACACGTATTTTCATGTAGATTACATGGAAAATTGCATTTGTTATGTTCGAATGTTATTCTCATGGCTATGTTGTTTTATTGTTTTAGATATTAATGACCAATTAGTTTTCAGTAAGTTTTTCGAAATGAAAAATGTAAAAAAATATCCTCGCGTTGCATTTGTTTTATACAACAAGTATTCTCATGGCTATCTCTATTTATTTTGATTTATAATCGTTTTACAGTAAATCAAAATTGAATTAGTGCATATTTTTCAAAATTATAATAACAGATTTGAACATATCCTTGAAATTGTACATTCGCATTGCCGTTGTTTATTTACATTAGTATTCCCATGGCTCTCTTAGCTCTAATTAGCTTTTAGATTTGTACATTAATTGACTTTTAGAACTTAGTGTATCTTAGAAATTTCATTTATTTTTAATGCATATTATTGTTTTTCAAGTTGATATTTTGCTTTTAGATTTAAAGGATTTTCATGGCTTCGTACGATTTCTTTATTTTTCGTATGTCGTCCTTCGTATACTGCGAGTAGTATGTAAAGTTTTCTTTTGTTTTCGTTTCGTTTTTTTTTCTCGTTTTTTTCGGTCGAGAGGCATGAACACAGAGAGCGCCGCGCGATGGTAATTTATCCGTCGGCCGGGTATTTATGAAATAATTAGTATTTTTCAAGTTGACGGTGGAGCTGTGGAGTTGCGTGCCGAGGTAAATTGAAATAATGGCGCTGAGAATATGTAATTGGGCGTTATATTTATATATATATATACATACATACAGACAGAGAGGTATGTGTTTGCTTGTATTATGTACATGTGTATATTCAGATAGCGTTTGTGTATGGAAAGGAGACAATCATGTCATATTAGTCCTCCGACTTAATGAATCTGGTAATGGACACGCAGCAACAGCAACAGCAGCAGCAGCAGAAGCTGAAAGAAGGAGAGGTAGAAAGAGAGATCTTCGGACGAGCGCAGGGAGGTCTCATTAGCGCGAAGTCCACTGGTTTTATATCGAATATCATCTCTTCTCCTCCTTCTCCTCAAGCACGTCTTCGGTCGGTTGGTCGGTCGGGGGTGCTGCCATGCCTCTCGAAGTGGAGGAGACGAGACGAAGAAGAGGTGATGCTGCTGCTGCTGCTGCTGCTGCGAAGAGAAGAACCGTTCAAAGAACAGAGGTTCTTCTTCGGCTGCTCTCTCCTCAGAGGCGGCTGCAGAGACGTGCAGCATTCTCTCCTGTCGACGGCGAGGACTAATCGCCGGACACATCTGGAATGTGTGCACCCACGTCGACGCCCTCCATCCCATTTCATTCCATTATTCAATGTCATTTCCTTTTTCTCCTCTCCTTCTCATCCCATCGCCGCCGCCGCTTCTGCTGCTGCTTCTTCTCCATGCATACATTGCCTCCGATTCCATCAGCTCCAATCTTATTAAATAAACAAATACAGCACGAAAAAATAAAAGAAACAGAACTCACACACACACACACTTCGTGCGAGAGTCCGAAACAAACGTCCGCAGCACTCTTTTTATTTTTCAGTCCCCTAGAACTTTCCATTGTCTTCAACATCATCATCATCATCANTAAACGCTAAACTTTACTAAACTATTCAATTATATTTATATCTTAATCACTGCAAATTACACGAAAACAGTGTTGATAAATTCTCTTCTAATCGATTTCGTAGAAATATTAAAATTCATTTACAAATTTATTATTTTTTTTTATAGCTTTACAAATCTTCAATTTATTGTAAAATGTTTCTGCAACATAAAAGTAAAAGAAAATCACGTTACTTTTC
>NW_017096957.1:3588-26971 GCF_001412225.1 Nicrophorus vespilloides
CCAGTTTATCTACAAACAAACGCTTTCATACACAAATTAGGTCAACTTCATATATTACAATTACTTGAACATGTATCTCATCATATTAAATGCTAAACTTTACTAAACTATTCAATTATATTTATATCTTAATCACTGCAAATTACACGAAAACAGTGTTGATAAATTCTCTTGTAATTGATTTCGTAGAAATATTAAAATTCATTTACAAATTTATTAATTTTTTTTATAGCTTTACAAATCTTCAATTTATTGTAAAATGTTTCTGCAACATAAAAGTAAAAGAAACTCACGTTACTTTTCTCAGTAAAATAAAACTGTTTAGTTTGAAATATTTATATAGGTAGTAAAGTGTGCATTTATTAAGGTATGCAGTAAAAGGATGCACCGTATTTTATTATCGCAATTGGCGAAAACCTACCGGTTTATCTGTACCGAAAATATTGTATTATTGAAATTCGTAAGAAATGTGTGTGTGTGTGCGTATTACAAATGCAGGATACAATTGTAATAAACTTCGATGAAGAATGCAAAAGGGGAAATTTTGCATGAATAAATTTGCATGGAACGAGCACATAAATCAACGTTGTCATTTTGCTGGAATGCGAGGAAAACGGCGTGCATCAATTAAAAAGAGAGAGAAAGAAAAAAAAAACAGAACATATACACACACACACAACACCTGCAAATAAGTTCACATTAAGTTACAATCAGAGAAATTTCATCGTGCTGCGAACGTTAATAAGCGTTAATTTGCGACAATTAGAAGAAAAAAAAAAGTCGTGCAATGTTTATTTGCTCTGCTTTTTTTTTGTTGCTCTTTTCTATCCTACCTCTTGTCTCGTTCAATTGTTTCAAAGGTAAATCAAATTAGCGACGGAAAAGTACTGAAGAGAAGAGCAAATATAGGTTTTTTTTTTGTTTCGGAAGAGTTTTTTTTTTCCATTGATGTTTGTTGCGGCGATAAAAGTAACGTTATGAAATTACGAATATCATGTGTAATTATTGTAGATAATGTAAATGTGTTATCGTTTTGCGACGCACGCATCGCGAGGCAGGTGAAAGGGGAATCACAGAATGAAATTAGTTTATCTATTGCTTCGAGTTTGAAAACAAAACAAAAAAAATAAATAAATCTATGTGCAGTTTCGAATTTTCGCACAAAATGGACGTAAGGTGAAGTGTCGAATAGTTGGGATGTTTTTTACGATTGGATGAGTGCGTCACGAAACAACAGTGTTTTGTTTTTTTATTAATTTCCTCAAACAACAAACGGACACAAACAAGCAAATAAAGAAAAACCCATAGGTGTTACATTAATTGCTCGTAGATAACATCGCGAGAAATTCCCGAAGAAACGCAAAAACAAATTATGTTTTGCATAATTGCCATATATCAATTACTTGCAGATTGCCGCCCCACGTTCGTCGCCAAACTTTAGTCTCGTAAAATTTGCTCAATCAATCTAATTGTAAGTAAACATTGGAATTTATCATTTAATTGAATAAATTTGAAAACGCCCCAAATTAGAAAATTCCAAATTCCAATTTAAAATAAATCTTTAAAAAGTCAAAACGCTCGCCAAAGTTTAGTCTCGTAAAATTTGCTCAATCAATAAATAAAACATTTAATTGTAAGTAATCATTGGAATCTATCATTTAATTGAATAAATTTAAAAACGCCCCAAATTAGAAAATTCCAAATTCCAATTTAAAATAAATCTTTAAAATGTCAAAACGCTCGCCAAAGTTTAGTCTCGTAAAATTTGCTCATTCAATAAATTAAACATCTAATTGTAAGTAAACATTGGAATTTATCATTTAATTGAATGAATTTGAAAACGCCAAAAATTAGAAAATTCCAAATTCCAATTTAAAATAAATCTTTAAAATGTCAAAACGCTCGCCAAAGTTATTCTCGTAAAATTTGCTCAATCAATAAATAAAACATCTAATTGTGAGTAAACATTGGAATTTATCATTTAATTGAATAAATTTGAAAACGCCCTAAATTAGAAAATTCCAAATTCCAATTTAAAATAAATCTTTAAAATGTCAAAACGCTCGCCTAAGTTTAGTCTCGTAAAATTTGCTCAATCATTAAATAAAACATCTAATTGTAAGTAAACATTGGAATTTATCATTTAATTGAATAAATTTGAAAACACTCCAAATTAGAAAATTCCAATTTAAAATAAATCTTGAAAAGTCAAAACGCTTAGACTAGGAAAATGCAATCATCGCAATAACGAATTAGTTTCGCGAGAGATGACTAAGTTCAATTAATTAAGACTAATTACCGGGTTTTTTTTCTTTTTTTTTTCTAATTGCGAGCAGGCCGGGCGATTTTATTGAAACAATCGAAGCGAAGTTACGCAACTCATTGTCGTGAATCAGAAGGAGATGGTGCGACCGCAACAATCCCGAATTTCCCCAAACGTTGCTCCAATTTTTCCCCGTTTTTCCGCCGTTATCGGAATCGATTAATCCCTCCGATTTTCCTGCAATTATCGGTTAAAACAATGATCATTAACGAAGACACTTTGCGGTCGCATGATTTATTTATATAACAGTCGCGTTTCGTTCTTCGCACATTATAAAGCGAGAGGAGAGAAAAAAAAAAGGATTAGTTCGCAGCGAATTTGATTTATTCTTTGTTTGTGTGTGCTGTGCAAACTGTCTTCGTTTGTTCTAACCATCGCACTCTCCTTTGTCGTTGGTCTCTTTCCCTTGCGCACGAAGTTGTGCAGCGGATTTTATCAGCGGATTTATTACATTTGCATTTCATGGTTAATAACCTTAATCGTCTACATGCTCAGCAATTAACACGCCTGTAAGTGAATGAGAGTTTTCAATTATCACATGTAAATGCTTCATTATCTTGGACACATTTATAACGAGCATGAATTTTAACGTGTATGAAGTATTAGTAAGAACGCAAAAAAATTATAAATTTGTTAACAATATACTAATTGAGAATAATCGGAATTATTTGTTAAATTATTAATTGAATTAAGTGTAGGAATGAAGAAATCGCAGCGCAGAACAAAAGTTACCGTTTTCTTTCGGTCGCATTAGCACCGATTCGATCATTAAAATGTTGCGCAATCATCGGTTGAAGTCGATATTAAGTAGTGTGTAATAATGCGTAATAATTACATCATCCATGGTAGTCGTTTCGAAAATTAAGTAAAGAAACTGGACGGTGAGGGGAAATCCATATTGGTGAGAGAGAGAGAGTTCGGGAAAAGAGCAACGGTTTTTGTGGAAAAATGGTTGTTGAATGGATGGACGGATTGCCTATTCTCCTGCACCGAACAACCACTTGCGGCACACGAGGAAATCATCAGTCAAAATCGGGAGTTTAAGTCACAGTTGCATGATGTTAGTGGGAGGGCGTTTTTTCCTTCGTCTTCCAACACCATAAATATGCCAATCGGGGGGAGAAAAAAAAATGTAATTCCTGAATGAAAGAGGAACCGTAAAAATTGGAGATTTTCGTTGTTCTTCTCATCCGACACAAAAGACGTCTCCCAAAGGAAACCACAATGGATCCTCCATCGAGAAGGCCGAATTTAGACGTCTTCTTCTTCTTCTAATGCTGCCATTGCTAAATCATTGTGTGCGCGTCTTTCCTTTTCTTCGTTTTTCATCTTCGATCTTTCCGAAACGCCCGAAAACTATTCTTCTACGCCGTGGGGCGTCTGCGAAAGCGCAGGGACAATCGTGTAAACATTATTCTTACATTAGCCCTTCGACGCGCAAATGGTCCCCGGCTTATGATGGGGGGGCGTGCAAAACTAATTAAATGGTCACCAGCCTTATCGTCGACGTCGTCACGGTAACAACACAATTACCCTCAAGACACGGTATTATTATTACCAATGGTTACCATTACCTGTCAATCTGATTATCGGTGCCGGTGGAAACGAACCCGCATTGTTGTTGCCATAACAACGACGAACGACAGTGTCCTTTTTTTTCTCGCACGCCGAATGCGAGAAAGTAGAAAATGGAAGAACTATGCATAAACCCAAAATAAATAAATAAATAAATAAATGGATAAGGTGAAATTCCTTTTCAATATCGTTTTTGTTTGATCACGGTTATTTATTGTTGCGATGTAAATTGCATGTACTTGAAATATATTACAAAAAATTAAAAAAAAAATATTTCGAGTGGGTTTGGAATAACTTCCGAATTCGTTCGTGAAATCTAGACGCGATTTCTCAGTATTGCGTAACGTGATTGATCATCATTTTCGATTACATCGATTGAGACTTATCTGTAAAACAATTGGGATTCGCTCACTTTGATAACGTTTTTTTTCCGTTCCAATTTTTTTTTGGTATTACACAATTTGCGCAAAGAGTTCATAATATTTGCATAAATTTATATAATTGCAGCCGAAATTCCTTTTTCTCTTAAGTTAAAAAAAAAGAACATTTACAGTCGATTTGAAAGATTTTAAACAGTACTTTCCTTCAGATATTTGAAATGTTCATTATAATAATTATAATTGCTTTATGATAATCGTTCGAATGTAATTTATATTCTTTACGAATGGATTTCAATAAGTTAAAAGTTCATAAGAAAAATAACGATTCAACAAAAATTTGCATCGATTTAAATAATTGCAGCCGAAATTCTATTTGTTTTATTTTGAACATTTATTATTGCAATTCTGAAGAAAAGTTAAAAAAATTACAATAGATTTGAAGGATTTTAAACGGATTTAGGTAAAATTTAAGTTCATATATATAATAATTATAATTTATCTATGATAATCTTTACGAATGGATTTCAATAACTTAAGAGTTTATAAGAAAAATAACGTTTCAACAAAAATTTGCATCGATTTAAATAATTTCATTTGTTTTATTTTGAACATTTATATAATTTTACACTTATCATGGATATTTACTTGGTTATACTTGAATTGCAATTCTGAAGAAAAATTAGAAAGAGATTCACACTAGATTTGAAGGATTTTAAACAATCTAAGGGTAAAATGTAGAAATATTTAATTTTACAATTTTTTTTCAAATATCAGAAAAAAACTTTAATCAAAAGTTAATAACTTAAGAAAAATGCTTGTAAATTAAATATTTCAGAGATGAATTCAATGACCTTGAATTTAATATTAGAATTATTAATAAATGTAGCAACATTTCGCTGTAAACATGTCTCGATGGTTTGGACATCGAGTTTCCTGTATTTTCAACTAGAAATCGGTGATTTTGTATCGAAAATTCAGTCGAATAATGTCAAAACAACGAGGGTGGACGAATGACGAACGAATAAAAACAAAACAAGAGAGTCTACACGGATGCACTCTAGATTCGCGCAAAACGCGTCCGATTACCACGAAAAAAAGCAAAAATTTGCGCAAACCGTGTTTACGTCTTCGCGACTCTGCAAATAAACAGAGAACTCAACTCGCGTCGCCCGACTTCTTTATTTTACTTAATCTAAATTATGTTTTTTTCATCTTCATCTTCTACTTATTAATTACGTACACAATCTGAATGACGAAAATCTTCGTGTAAACACAACGAATTCGTGCATCATCAAAATCAGAAAGCACAGTTTCCGTTAGATTAGCAAACTCTTATAAAACTTATAATCTATTAAGCTTCGTCTCACCTTTACAGGTGTTAAAAATTCATAACGAATATCCAAAATTCTCGACTTATGATGATTGTGTTTTTCTTTCAAATGCAATCGACGAGTTTCCCATGACGACCGGAACATGCCTGACATTTCATTCGTTTGTTTGTTTTTTTCGGTTTTCTTTTGTTTCTTTTTTCGCTTCTCGTGGGCTTTTCCCGCGGAATTTTCATTCGCATTCCCGCCAAGGAAATTAACTATCATCCATAATCGACTTGCAGCTTTTATTTACCATCATCATCATCATTCTTCCATTATATCCTTTGTTTTTCTCTATCTTATTCTTCTTCATTTCATTTATTTCTTCTTGTCTTCTTTTTTTTCCAACGCCAGATACGACACGCGTTACACAATGTGTGCTCGTGTATTAATAAAATATCCGCTTTGGGCAGCAGGAAATCGTCGTGTTTCCGGCATTGTGTACTAATCCATTCAGGCTATGCTCGCATAGTAGGAACAAAAAAAAAATCGTATTTTAATAATTCCGTCTCCTCTTTCAATTCCACCAGCACACGCATATTTCTTCTTTGTTTTGTTTTCTTATTCTTTCTGTGTTGTTCTTGCGTTCTTCGGTCTCCTTCAAAAAGCGTCGGCAAACGAAAATATTAAATTTTATACACAAAACGTTTCTTCATAAATTAATTTTTAATTTTTCAAGAAATGTTAATTAAAATATAAAAACTTTTTAACAAACTGTTAAACCATATATTAGAAGTTTCATGGAACAATTTTTAACGAATTGTTAAAAAGCATTGGTAAATTTTGAAAATTTTAACAAATAGTTATAATTTCAATAATCTAAAATTACTTAATGTAAACTGTCGATGATTAATTGATTAATTTGAGTAAATAATAATTTAATTAGTAAAATTTAAATTATTAATTGAGTTTGTTTTGAAGATATATTGAAGAATGACTAAGATATGGCGATCAAAGTTGTGGTCATATTTGGTCATTCGAAGGAAAGATGAACCTTGGATTTATGTGTCTATTCCGTAGACGGATTTCCAAAAGTTGTTGCGAAGATTCTTCAAAACCGCACGAAAAAAAACTAATAAAATACCAATTGGAAAGCGGTAAATCACAAAGAACGTTCGTAAATCATAAGAATCGTCCCGAATTCGCGTAACCATCGAACTTAGTTCGAAGCGTTGAATATTCATGGGGAAATTGCGGGATTCGATCGAAACTTATTCCATCCGGGAATCGGCGATCTCGCGAGGGTTAAACAATGTTGCCCGGGTGGGCGGATTTCGCTTCTCTCTTGCGGGAATCTCGACTTCGATCCGAGAATCGGTGACACATTGTAAAAAACGTACCGTTAATAAAAGAAAACATTACCTATTTGCGAGTGTACGATTCGATTGATCCATTAGCATTGAATGACGGTTTCGGAGAAATTTGAATGCGAAAGTATATTGAAAAATTTGCGAATTGCGTTCAATGCAGAATTTTAGACTAAATTGCATGTTTATTCTGTGCATCAGATTATCTAACCCAAATATTTGCGACTAGTAATGCGGCAATCAAATAGTGTGTGTGTGAATGAATCATTTTTATTCAAAGAAAAAATGAACGTTTTATCGAGAATAACAAGATTATAAATTGAAGAGTACAATTTTAGAAGAGCTAAAATTGTAATCAAAATATAATAATTATTGATAATTTTGTGTGGAAAGGATCATAAAATTAAATAATTAATTACGTAAACACAAAAAAATGTGATTAAAATACCCATATAATAAAATCTACAGTATAAATTCATGCAAATCAACGGTAAACACATAAATAAAGTGTATATGAAATTAAGATTTAAATTTGAGTTTGAAAACTTATTAGTTTCCATTTGGAAATTTATTTACAGATCTAATCGTTATGTCCGTCAGCGGATTACGCAATTCCGCTCGATTACAACGTGCTTTATCACGGACACCGTCGATTCGTATAAATGAATTGTTGAAGAATGCAAGAAGGAGAGGAGGAGTAACGTTGAGCGCGAAGCGCCAGCTGTGTCTATCATATTTCGCGTAAAATTCCGTACATTTTCCAATATAGTTTCCCATCGCGTTCGTTCGTCATCGATAACTCTGCCCACGTTCCATCCATATGCCAATTAACATTGTTTAAAAAATAAAAAATAAATTCCAAACCGAATTGGAAACTAAACAATTTTGGAGAAACATCGAGTGAATAATGCGAATAATGGAAGAAGATGAAAAAAAAACGATCAATTCATTTTCCGATTTTATGGTTGCACTAAATTTCGGTAAATCGCTGTCGTATATATTCGAGTCGGTTCAGAAAAGCTGAATTTTAGATAAACGTAAATTTTGAAATGAAATTTATTGGGTTTTCTCAATACAAATTGAATTTCCTTGATTTTCATTGAACTTTTTTTGTTCTTCTTTGTTCAATATAAGAAAAATGTCCATATTGGTCGAACCGAAATGGTAAAGTATTCGATGTAATGATGAAACAAAAAAAAGAAAGAAAGTAGGTGGGTTTTGTTGTATGCTGGTGAAGTTTTGAAGTGATTCATTCGGCGCGCGCGGAGATGATTGATCCTAAAACGTTCTAGAACGAATAATAGCCGAGACTTAGATGATAATCTGGTAGAAATAGAAGACTTGATCCACTTTTTTTCTTTTAGAACTGAGAGTTTATTAATGCCGACTTAATAAGAGTTAGTTCTTTAGACAAGATCCAATAGATATTCAGGTTTTATGAAATATTTTTTTTCAGCTTTTGCGATTTATAAATTAATCAAAATTTCATCTGATTTTAGAAAATCTGTCTAAAAAATGTGATTATTCAATTTAATTTTTATCTTTGAATCAATATGATTTCTATTAGGTTGAGTTTAGTAAATAGAAAAGAATTTAATATGTTTTTAAAATTCTATAATTCCATGAATAATAAAATAATTAATAAGACTAGTAACTTTCTAAGACAAAATCCAATAGAACTTCAGGTTTTATAAAGAAATTATCTACACTTTAATTAAATTAATCAATTTTTATTTGCAATTATTTTCTACAATTTTTGAGATTTATAAATTAATCAAAATTTCAACTTATTTTAAAAAATCTGCTTAAAAAATGTGATTATTCAATTTCTTTGTTATCATTGAATCAATATGATTTATATTAAGTTGAATTTAGTTAACAGAAAAGAATTTAATAAATTATTAAAATTTTATAATTTCAAGAATAATAATATAATTAATACGACGAGTAAGTTTCTTAGATAAGATCCAATAGAACTTCATGTTTTTTAAAGAACTTATCTACACTTTAATTAAATCAATCAATTTTTTTTTTAAATAATTTTCTACAACTTTTGCGATTTATAAATTAATCAAAATTTCATCTTATTTTAAAAAATCTGCTTAAGAAATGTTATTATTCAATTTCATTGTTATCATTGATTTAATATGATTTATATTAGATTGAATTTAGTAAACAGAAAATAATTTAATATGTTTTTAAAATTCTATAATTTCTATAATTAATAACACGAATAAGTTTCTTAGATAAAATCCAATAGAACTTCAGTTATCTACACTTTAATTAAATCAATCAATTTTTCCTTGAAATTATTTTCTACAATTAATCAAAATTTCATCTGATTTTTGAAAATCAATATGATTTATATTAAGTTGAGTTAAGTAAACTGAAAAGAATTTAATAAATTTCTAAATTTCTTAAATTCTATAATTTCATAATATTAATAAGACGAATAAGTTTCTTAGATAAGATCCAATAGAACTTAAGGTTTTATGAAGAACTTATCAACTTTGTAGTGAGTGAAATCAAAATTTATAGATTTTTAAATCAATTTTTATTTCAAATTATTCTTTTCGATTTATAAATTAATCAAAATTTCATCTGACTTTAGAAAAACCTGTCTAAGAAATGTGATTATTTCATTTCATTGTTATCATTGAATCAATATGCAGGTTTAGTATATAGAAAATAATTTAGTAAAGTTTTAAAATTCAAGAACTAAATAACAATATTTATGACAATTACCTAAATACTTACTCATTGTATATTTTTTAGATTTTATAATTATAATATTTACATTAATTTAAAGATGATCCCAAATTAAAAAAAAAAAGAGTAAATTAATCCAATTAGCAGTATAATTAGTTATTTCTACACTTTACAATAATTTCTAACTTTTTTAAGTAAATATGAATAATATCATTTAGATTTTTAGTAAGTTATTTTTACTGTTTCTTTTATACGGTTTTCATTATATCAGTTATTAATTTCTACACTTTAGTTTATATAATTTCTCATGTTTTGTAGTAGTATCACTTAGTTGATTGAGCAGTTGTGAGAGGAAAGTGCATTTAATAGGATTTATTAGTTATCGATGTGGACGATGTAGAATAAGGACAGGACGTGTTTGGGGATCCTTGTTCGGTTTGCGTGCGGCTAAGTGCGTTTCGGTTTTGCGGCTAAACACTCTGTCACCGCCGATGTACATATGTAGTGTATATATATATACATATATCTGCTATATATGTGTGTGTGCGTGTAATTGATACGTTCACGTATTTTAATGATCCCATTACGCGTTTACATATATCCACTAATGAGGCCTGAGAGGCTGAGGGAAAAAGAAAACGAGATGGATGTGGATGGAGATTCAAGATGGCGTCCATTCGCCTGCTCGATCCTTCCTTCCATCGTCCATTCATTTCTTTGTTTATTTGGTTTGTTACGGCAACAAATCGACGCCATTTTCCGGCCGTTTTCCTTTTTCGCATCGCAGCCAGCTTAGGAAATGGAGACCATCGTGCACAACATACCCATCCTTATATATATATCTATATACGTATACCTTTAAGCGAACGCGCGTTTCCATCAAAAAGCATGTTGCAATTTGCGTACACATGGGATTTGCGCAAACCGAGTCAATTATTAACTTAATCGCCGTCGTCAAACCAAGGCAAATATCAAATTGTACAGAGAAAAAAAATATAAATATAAATGAAAACACAACAGAAAACGAAACGCGAGTGCACGTCTTTTGTTTTCCCCCATCGCATGTAACTAATTCCACTGCAATTTTCCCTTAATGCAATCCCAAATGTAATCATAACGTTTAAATATCAGGCCTGGCCATTGTTGTTGTTCTTCATGCGTTCGCTTTACCTCGCTCATTACCTTTACTTATGCACACACACACACACTAATTCAGTTTCTGCGTTTCGCTTCCTGGCCGAACTAATTAATTGCGTAATCACGACAAAATAATAATAATAAAACAATAAAATAAAATAAAACCTGTCGTTATACACAGTTGTCTCTGCGTGTATGTGTGTGGATTTATACATCTTTTTTTTTCTTTCTTTCATCTTTCAATATTTGATTTTCGTTATCTCGCTGTAGGCGAGAAACCACCTGCGTTTACTCGTTCTTTCATTATTTCTTTCACGTGGTGAAGAATTTTGTGTGGGCGAAGACGAAGACTGACGTACGAACTACAGAAGACGCGGATAAAAACTTCGACGCTCATTTATCAATGCGATACGATTAAGTTGATTAATTGAAAATCGAACGACGCTCTCTCTCTCGGAAGATCGGAAGATTGTATTCAAATTGTTGCTCGACTTCCTTTCGAAACCCCAACCTCCTCCTCCTCCTTCCTTATCCAATTGATTTAATTGCATACCCACAGTTCACCTAACAACAAACAAAACACAAACAAAAACAAAGAAATGGTTTCCTTTGACTGTTATTTCGAAATTGCCATGGTTACTTGTGTGTGTTTGTGACATAATTACCATAGCAATTTCAAAATAACAAATTAATGCTACTCGTGATATAATATGTGAATTGCTGCGAGTTTTCCATTTCAAAACTTATACAAATCTAATTAATTTTAAAAGTACCACAAATTTGGTAGTGAAATCTTATTGACTAATTCAGACTTGAAAAATTCCTTATATAAATTAATTGTGTATTAAATTAAGTGAAAAGATAAGTGTAAGTTGCATTTTTTTTTTCTTTCTAATTAATATTCTAATGAGACTTGACGAATTAATCATTGATAATTGCGTAAAGATAACATTTTTTTTGTTTTGTTTCAAACTGAGAGAAAGAATAGAAGAAAAGATCCCATTAAATTTGAAAACTGGATACAAGACAATTCGAATGCAAAGCACGGCCTGGCAATAAATGAACAGTTTGTTGGCTTGTGTCGGGTACGGTAATATTTCTTGTTTGCGCTCTTGTCGCTCCTCCACCACCACTAATCGAGCGAAAATCAGATTAGTTAAAGAAAGAAAGACGATGCAAGAATCAGATTACGAAAGGAGATTCGATTTTCACATATAGTGACCAAGGGAAATAAATCAAAGGTTGAATAACGCTCTGGTCGCGCGCTGAATGTTGATGATGATGATGATGATGTTCGATCTTGATTCTTTAGGCGCCGAAAGTCCTCCGAACAAAACAAAAAAAAAAGAAAGAAGAAGGAAAATAAGATGATGATGGTTAGAAGAAGTTCGCACACATATTTTCTCACGTTTTCGTGAAGAAGGAGAAAGAGAGAGAGATTTGGTGGAAGAGAAAGAAACAAGGAGAATTATGAATATAAATTTCTTCTTGTGTTGTTTTGTGCGGATGGGGATGAGATGAGAGGAGAGAGAAAAAAAAGGACGAGCGAGAGGAGAGCGAGAGATCTAAGCAGATATAAATCAAGGATAAATTATATCCTTTTTTCTGACTAATTTCACGGATCTTGTGCGCCGCTCGTAAGTAGAGTGCAAAGAGGCCGCCGTTTCTTTGTGTTTCCTCTCCTGTTGGGGAATAGAAGTGAAAGAAGAAGTTGAAGTCTGGGGAGATGCAAAGAGAAGTGTCAAACCCCGAAATGATATGAATCATATTTATGTTGAAAGGAGAATCACTATTTTTTTCTCACTCGCTCACTCTCTCGTTTGGTTCTTAAGACTTTGGAATTTCTGCATTTTGTCAAATGCAATAATTCTTGTGTGTGTCTCTCTCTTGCACTCGTTTGTTGTTTTGGTTGGCAATTTTAGTTCTTGTTTCGTTTTGGACGTTAACAATTGTCAACCGGGGCGCGGGCTGAGCGATAAATGTCATCGACTTGTTAAGTTACATCGCATGGAAATGTCCAATAAGCAATAACGCGCCCGGCTCAGCCGACACGCTGATTCGAGATCATCGGTCGGCGCATCGGCGCGCATAAACGGGCACTAAATCAAACGGAAGCACACGCATATATCAATCAGGGAGATGCAGGGAGAACAACGCGCGATGAAGAACAACAACAACAACAACGACGACGACCACGGATGCCCGCGGTAAAGGTCTTCTGGTAATACGACCTCTGACGATGCTGGAAACACACCCTTTCTCTCTCTCTCTTCCATTCCTCATCTCATAACTAGTCAACTTCGACAAACGATTCACGCGAAATCCATAAACATCAAAGTTATCCATATAATAATTCTTCATCTTTTCAGCTTTAATTTGCATATATTAACATTTTTATACCATCTATAGTTTTCGAGATATTAAACATAAAGTACGATGATGTAACCCCACTACTTGTAACAAAAAGTTACATACTACTTGTATTAATTACAATGTAATTAATACGAGAAGAATACGAGAAGCGTGTAGGCAACGAAGTGAAACTGAAAGCATTCAAATTTTGTTATAATTGAATATAAAATTACCATTTTTTTTAATATGAAATATTTAAATTATATCAGTTTATAATTATTTAATTAGTGTATTAACGTGAAAGCTTCAGTTTCTACTACGAAATTATTTTGTTCTCAATTGATTAATTACGGAAATGAAAATTATAATTTTGATAATAAATTTCATTGTTAGAAATTATATAAATTTTGCAATAAATATGTAAGCAATTCAATTGTAAAAGTTAAATGTGCAATGAATATTCGACAAAACGTTTCACGCGAAATCCATAAACATCAAGGTTATCCATATAATAATTCTTCATCTTTTCAGCTTTCATTTGCATATATTAACATTTTTATACCATCTATAGTTTTCGAGATATTAAACATAAAGTAGATGATGTAACCCCACTACTTGTAACAAAAAGTTACATACTACTTGTATTAATTACAATGTAATTAATACGAGAAGAATACGAGAAGCGTGTAGGCAACGAAGTGAAACTGAAAGCATTCAAATTTTGTTATAATTGAATATAAAATTACCATTTTTTTTAATATGAAATATTTAAATTATATCAGTTTATAATTATTTGATTAGTGTATTAACGTGAAAGCTTCAGTTTCTACTACTAAATTATTTTGTTCTTAATTGATTAATTACGAAAGAAAATTATGTTCACAAAAAAAAAAAACTAATTATAATTTTGATAATAAATTTCATTGTTATGAAATTATATAAATTTTGCAATAAATATGTAAGCAATTCAATTGTAAAAGTTAAATGTGCAATGAAATGTTTAATATTCGACAAAACGTTTCACGCGAAATCCATAAACATCAAGGTTATTCATATAATAATTCTTCATCTTTTCAGCTTTAATTTGCATATATTAACATTTTTATACCATCTACAGTTTTCGAGATATTAAACATAAAGTACGATGATGTAACCCCACTACTTGTAACAAAAAGTTACATACTACTTGTATTAATTACAATGTAATTAATACGAGAATAATACGAGAAGCGTGTAGGCAACAAAGTGAAACTGAAAGCATTCAAATTTTGTTATAATTGAATATAAAATTACCATTTTTTTAATATGAAATATTTAAATTATATCAGTTTATAATTATTTAATTAGTGTATTAACGTGAAAGCTTCAGTTTCTACTACTAAATTATTTTGTTCTCAATTGATTAATTACGAAAGAAAATTATGTTGACAAAAAAAAAACTAATTATAATTTTTGATAATAAATTTCATTGTTATGAAATTATATAAATTTTGCAATAAATATGTAAGCAATTCAATTGTAACAGTTAAATGTGCAATGAAATGTTAAATATTCGACGAAACGTTTCACGCGAAATCCATAAACATCAAAGTTATCCATATAATAATTCTTCATCTTTTCAGCTTTCCTTTGCATATATTAGCATTTTTATACCATCTATAGTTTTCGAGATATTAAACATAAAGTATGATGATGTAACCCCACTACTTGTAACAAAAAGTTACATACTACTTGTATTAATTACAATGTACAATGAAAACCGACAACAGACAAAAATATAAATGAACTTTCAACTTTAATTTACATATTTTACTATTTCTATACTATCAACAGTTTTGGAGATAATCAACATACAATACAGTTGTAATTTTCATATTTCTTAATTAATTATTGACTAAGTTTTTGTATTTATTTTTTTTTAGAAATTGAAGTGGTTTTTGAGATCTATTAGCTTAGGTCGGTACAAGTGCAGGAAGATTATATAAAGTTAAGGTAGGTCAGTTTTTATTGAGATAGGCTATTTTATGATGATTTAACACCTCATTATTACAATGTTAGGTAGTTTATATTATATTAGCATAGGTCAAGCTTTATTTGACTATACTTTAACAAATTCCTATAGACTACTTTCTCAATAGTATAGTTCCATTACTTTATCTCAATACTAATTTATAAGAAACTTTTGAAATTATTCAATATTTCTTATACATTTTCTAGAAACAATAATTAGTGAATCTTTAAGTCAACATCTTCAAAAAAAAACTAGACAATTTCACTAGATTTTTCATAAAATCATGTAAACTATTAAGGATAATTGTAATTGTATACAATGTAGTTGCCAATTTTTCAAAAAAAAAAAAATCTGCATTTCAGATGGTTATGCGTTAATCCTAATTGGCAAGTAGAAGGGAAAAATAAAATGTGGGCGCGTCCCAATAGAAAAGAGAGGAAGAGAGGACAATAATGCATCATATGCACGTGTTTGGAAAAAATGTTCAAGGTTTTTTTTTTGTACCCTCGAGATTAGTGAAATTTCACACTGAGCGTTAAACAGGACTTTCACACCGTATAATTTGAAGGGTGGTCCGGGCCCGGTCAGAAGGCACTTAGCGGTCCATCCCGACAACCAAACAAGACGAAACGAGAACAGAGCATAAGGAAGTGCGAGGATAAGAGAGAGATGGGCAGAGAATAAAACGGGACCGAAGGGACGGACCGTGTAATACACAACAAATTGAGATGTTTTTGTGGGTCCCGCATTCGCCGCACATTAATTTGAGGTCCGCAATATTAAATAAATACGTGTGTGTGTGTAACAGTGAGGGGTTGTGTGATTCGACAAAGAGGAATGTCGAAAAGGCTGTACAAATATTTGGCCGACGCATTTTTCGAATAACACCAATTTTCTCGCCTCAACGATACATCCCTTTATTCTCTTCTTTTTTATATATACATGGATGTGTATAATTGAAACGGCAGGGTAAACACGAGCCCCACAGAGACACCTCATCTCCTTGACAACCGAAACGTGTAAACGCCCACTTGACGCGCACCCTCAATTATTTGTTGATGGTCCTGTTGTCATTCTCGTTGCCCTAGTTACAAAACAACAAACAACAGCGTTACTTCTAACACATACTAGATTAATTAGTACATTAAAGTTTAAATTTTATTATTATGTAAGAAAACTTACATATAGAGCAGCGGTCGGGGAACCGGGGTAAATTACCCAAAATGGGGTAAAAANNNNCAGAGGCAATTCTTGAACTTCCATCCAATACTGTATTCAATTTGAGACCAAAGCAAATCTTGTCGTCTTTTTGGTTGTCAAAGTTGCAGCCTTTCAAAATTGCACATGAGGAGGCGGTAAAAAAATTGCTGCTATTTGCAACAACCTACCTTTGTGAACAAGGCTTTTCCACTCTAATGAACATAAAAACGAAAAACAGAAATCTATTAAACGCCGAAGACTATATTCAAATTGCTCTGACATCAAAAAGTCCCAATTTTAAAATAATTATATCAAATATCATTTTTTCAAAACCTGAAGGAGGAAAGTTTTCAATTAATTTTTGTTTGTTCCAATTTAAGAATTTTATTTCGTTTGTCTATTACTATTTGTTACTATTTTCATGTAACTCTTTTTTATAAATATGTAAATGTAAATTAATTCAATAAATAATGTGTATTTAAAATTTACATTGATTGTTTTCTATTCAGAATGGGGGGGGGAGGTAATATCGACTTACGCAATAATATTTTGGGGTAATGGTTAAAAAAGTTCCCCGACCGCTGATATAGAGTCATAATAATATTAAACTAAGAATTACGTTTTGTAATGAAAGCAGAAAACGGATAAAATTCTCGTTTATTTTATTGCTTTCGTTTGCACAGGAGGACAAACTGAATCACGTTTGAAAGGTATAAAGAGAAGAAGAAAAAAAAACAAACTTCAATTGTATTTAAATTAATTTAACCAAGAGCGATGATTAATATATATAAAAAAAAGTATTTACACATTAGCATACTAAACGATCATTTAGCGAAGCGCTAAATACTCAATGAATCAATAAAGTATTACTAAACGAGAATCGCGTAGGCAACGAAGTGAAACTGAAAGCATTCAAATTTTGTTATAATTGAATATTAAATTACCAAGTTTTTTTTTTTAATATGAAATATTTAAATTATATTCATTTATAATTATTCAATTAGTGTATCAAGCTTTAGTTTCTACTACTAAATTATTTTGTTCTTAATTGATTAATTACAAAAGAAAATTATATTGGAAAAAAAAAATAATTTTGATAATAAATTTCATTGTTATGAAATTATATGAATTTTGCAATAAATTTGTAAGATTATCAATATGAACATGAATTAATTAATTAAAATAATTATTGCATATATGATTTCAATAAAAAGCAACAATTCAATTGTAAAAGTTAAATGTGCAATTAAATGTTAAATATTTCATTGATTTAATGATCAAAGTTTCGCATATGGTTTTTGTATGAAATATGAATAAGCAATTAAAAAAAAGATATAGAACCGTGTTAAAACTGCAGCACAAAGGTTTTTTTCTAATCTTGAGAAGGTGCCATTCTGAGAGGACAAAGGGGTACCGATTCGTTGCTTAACTTTTTTTCCCTCACACGAAAAGAAGAGAGAGAGAGAGCGAGAGAAATAACAGAAAGAAACATTTATTACCTGATGAGCGCCACCCCGGATTCTGTATATATTTAGTTATTCAAATTCAATTTGAATTCCATTCCATTAGAAGCTTGTTTCCTAATACTAAACATCGATAATAGAATGGAAGTTACCGCAGATACAATCTACTTCTTGTGTCTTTTTTTTTTCTTCTTTCCATGTACATCCTCTTGTTCTTCTTTCGGCTCTCTTTTTCGTTTTCCCCGCTGTACTTTTTTTTTTCCGAATGAAAGATCGTAGATACCGGGGCGTAATTATACGTGAAGGGTAGAAACAACAAGGGATACGAAAGAAAAAACAGAAGATATGCGCGTATCAAAGATTACGTAGATGGGGAGGAAGAAAGAATTTTAAAAAAACCTTTTTTTTTTAATTCCTTTCGAATTCCTCAATATTTATTGAACAACGATTATCTTCGGTTTTATGTAATTGATGTTGTAAATATGGTTAATCTTAAACAAGTGCTGTTGCTGTTGAAATGCATTTGCTTTTTGGCCAAGTCGCTTTATGCAAGTGGAACAACGTAAAAGAAATGTCGTGGTAAAGGGCTATCGACCTTTGGCGCATATTAATAGTGCATTTTATTAATAGATCGCCCGATTCAATAATAGAAGTGTGTATTGAAGAAGTTGCATATCAAAGTCAGTCAATTGCTAATTATTCAAATGGAAAGGCCAATATCTTCAATTTCGCACGTAATTCCTGCTACTTGCAAGTAAATTGACAAGTATTACATAATTTCACATATTAAAATAAGCTATAAACTTAAATCGTTTACAAAAAAAAATTCAATAAAAATATAATTAAGTAAATATTTATTAAAAAAAACTATTATTATCTGATTCCTTTCAAATGTTAACAATTTCTAAACTTATTTTAAATAGTTTATTAGAAATTATGGAAATCTTATATAAATTTTATATAATTATTAAAAAATGATATAAAAATATAACTTTCTGAAAAGCTTCATAAAACTGAAGTCATATCAGTTAAAAAATATGTAAATATTTCTAAGCTAATTCAGAATTAATTACTGAAAAATTATATTTCTTTTTCAATATATGAAAAAGTAAAATTTCTATAAGAACATGGTTAAATAAATAATTAGAAGAAAAACTGTTATTATCTGAAACTTAATTTGATATTTTTAATCAAATTCTAATGAGAATATAAAATTTCTCAATGTTTATAAAAACCTAATTAAAAAAACAACTATAATTATTTGGAAAATGATTTCGTTCATTACTGAAACATAAATTGAAACTATTTCATTGAAAATTCTGTAAGATTTCTTGCACATGTTAAATATTTCTAAACTTATTTCAAATATTTTATAAGAAATTATTGAAATCTCATTTAAATATCATAAAATTATTAGAAAAATTGCTATAAAATATTATTAATTTCATTACTTTTCATTAATTTTCATATTATATTTTCATATAAGGTTCATAAAACTGATCTCATTTCAGTTAAAAAAATCTGCAAATAATTCTGAAAGATTGCTATACTAATTGTGTATTAATTACTGAAAAATTATATTTTTTTTAATATATGATAAAGTAAAAATTTTATAAGAAATTGTGTTATTATCTGAAACTTAATTTGATATTTTTAATAAAATTCTAATGAGAATATGAAATTTCTCAATGTTTATGAAAATCTAATTAAAAAACAACTATAATTAGTTGGAAAATGATTTCGTTCATTACTGAAACATAAATTGAAATTATTTCATCGAGAATTCTGTAAGATTTTTTTGTACATATTAAAAATTTCTAAACTAATTTCAGATAATTTATAAGAAATTATTGAAATCTCATTTAAATCTTATAAAACTATTAGAAAAATTGCTATTAAATATTATTAATTTCATTACGTTCTGAATACGCTTCATAAAACTGAAATTATTTCAGTTAAAAAAAAATCTGCAAATAATTCTGAAAGATTTCTATACTAATTGGGTACTGAAAAATTATATTTTTTTTTTAATATATGAAAAAGTAAAAATTCTATAAGAACATGATTAAATAAATAAATAGAAATTTGATATTTTTAATCAACTTGTAATGAGAATATGAAATTTCTCAATGTTTATGAAAATCTAATTAAAAAAACAACTATAATTATTTGGAAAATGATTTCGTTCATTACTGAAACATAAATTGAAATTATAAATCAAAAGTTCTGTAAAATTTCTTGCAAATGTTAAAAATTTCTAAACTAATTTCAAATAGTTTATAAGAAATTATTGAAATCTCATATAAATCTTAAATAATTATTAGAAAAATTGCTATAAAATATTATTAATTTCATTACTTTCTGAATAAGGTTCATAAAACTGAAATCATTTCAGTTAAAAAAAAATCTGCAAATAATTCTGAAAGATTTCTATACTAATTGGGTATTAATTACTGAAAAATTATATTTTTTTAATATATGATAAAGTAAAAAATTTATAAGAACATGATTAAATAAATATTTAGAAATTTGATATTTTTAATCAAATTGTAATGAGAATATGAAATTTCTCAATGTTTATGAAAATCTAATTAAAAACAACTATAATTATTTGGAAAATGATTTCGTTCATTACTGAAACATAAATTGAAACTATTTCATCGAAAATTCTGTAAAATTTCTTGCAAATGTTAAAAATTTCTAAACTTATTTCAAATAGTTTATGAGAAATTATTGAAATCTCATATAAATTTTATATAACTATTAGAAACATTACTATAGAAAACGAATTTCGTTACTTTCTTAATAAGCTTCATAAAACTGAAATCATTTCAGTTAAAAAAATCAGCAAATAATTCTGATTTCTGCACTAATTGAGTATTAATTACTGAAAAAATATAATATTTTTCATTTTACATAAATGAAAAAGTAAAATTTCTATAAGAACATGATCAAATAAATATTTAGAAGAAAAACTGTTATTATCTGAAACTTAATTTAATATTTTTAATCATATTCTAATGAGAATATGAAATTATAAAAAAATATTGAAATCTCATATAAATCTTATATAACAATTAGAAAAATTGCTTCATAAAACTGAAATCATTTCAGTTAAAAAAATTTGATGACTAAAGAAATTCAGTTTACATTTTCAAATTAAACCAATTTAGATTAAATATTTTTATCACAAAGAAACGCAGCTGAAACTGCAAATTTTGCGTGATAAAATTGGAAAGTCTACACAATGGGATAAAAAAAAATTACTGCAAATGAAGATTGTAACTCAACAAACAATTATATAATGTATAAACCGGATTGCCAAATCGCAAGCCCGACAATCAAATTCCCGAAAATTCGAAATCCCGATTCTATTAAAATCCCGACAACCATAATCCCGACTGTATCAAAATTCCGATAACATTTTTAAATTACTACGCGAGAAGGTGATATAGTCGGGATTATGTTTGTCGAGATTTTGATATAGTCGGGATTTCGATACAGTCGGGATTTCAATAAACGGTTGTCGGACTTGCGATATAGACCCTGTATAAACAACGACAGAAAAAATCTAATTAGTAAATAATTCAATAAGACAAATATTTACATGTAGCTTTCAATAAGTCATAATTAGTCTTTGATTTATTAAATTAATTGAATGCAAATTGCAAACAAATAAAACTTAACACATTATTGTATAATATATTTCATGATAGCCGATGATGCAATCAACTTTTCAATAAATCATATGAATACGGTTTAATAAATTGTTTGTTTTGGAATGGAAATGAATTGAATTAAAATGTGTCGGTGTAAGGAAACGTGTATTGTGGATGTATAACATCGGCGTTGATGTTTGTTTATTTACATTCCTCTCCTTCTCGCTCTCGGTCACTCTGCCTATCTCTCATTCTTATTTATTCGTTTCTTTCAGAAGTGTCTTAAGTGGTCGGGTGTTCGATTCCCATTGAACCGAGGCGAAGGAAGCAAATACAACAACAACAACAAAAAGAAGAAGAATTAAATAAAGAGGAGATGAAGAGAAAAGATATTTATATATGGTGGAGCGGAGAGAGATATCGGTTTTCTTTTGCGGTTATTGTGATTCGAGACAAGCCCTCCCGATTTACGTCTGCCGCTGGATGGTTGCCTCAGTCGTCATCGTCCATTGTGGCTCCGGATGATTTAATAATAATAAAATGGATTCCCACGTCCCAAGAGTCCAGTGGGGGTGCTTCCGGTTGGGGGAGAGAATGCATGTTCTCTCCTCTTCTTCGGCAACAGCAGCAGCAGCTACAGCAACAGCTCTCTCTGATTTGTGGGTGCGTTTGTACCCGTGAAATTCGCCGCCACCGACCGACGCCGCCCCGAATGGCGTTTCCCTCTCGCTTCGGGGGGTGAGTGAAATATTAACACATCCTAAAACCCAACACACACACACACACAAAAGATAATAGTATGATTTAGAAGAAGAAGAAGAAGAGAAGATGGATGGAGAAGAGGGATGAAGGAGAAAAAAAAACAAAATAAATAAACAGGACATTCTTCAAAGAGGCAAAGGAGAGACTAACACCTCCGATGGTGAGGAATGATATGGCGCCGGGGTACGATCTCTTGTTTTGCGAGTCAGAAGAGCAACCTGATTAACAAACCAACCTGAAAAGATGATGGTAAGAGTTTCATAGTTTTAGTAAAAACTAAGTAACAGAGAGGAGAAGTATGTACGTGTATGCATGTAAGTAAACTACCTGCACCGGAAATTTGGGACGACGATGATGATGATGGTATGATACGGTTGGCATGGGAACAGAGGCGCGGAGGGCACGGCACGCCACTTCATTATATCCCCCTGTCACCCTTCCATCGGGTGGTCCTTGGCCGGTCTTTGAATCGGCACCGGCGTTTGACTCTTCACCTCGTTATCTGGGGGGAACCCCCGCCGTTCCAGCTCTGATGGCTCAATCACCTTTTGCACATTCCACCGCCCAGACAATAACAAAACACACACAAACACACACACAATTGTTTGGAAGGAACGAAAGAACGGACACCCGCGATCCGCCGCCACCCCCGCAACACTTTCATCTCTCTCTTTCTCTCACATTCATCCATCCATCCTTCATCTCTCCGGCAGCATTATACATATTAACAAACAAACAAAACCGAAAACGAGATGAAGAAGAATAAGAAGAGGAGAGAGAAGAAAAAAGAAACTTTTATTCTTCTCTCTACAAGGCGAGACGCAATGTGTGGCATTTTCTGGACCAATCTCACCCCAAAAGCGAAACACATTTGAATCATCATCATTATCCTCGACCGTTTACCTTTTTTCCTCCTCAAATACCAACAACAATGACGGTCAACGCTATAAAGCTATAGTTATACAATGAAATTAGTTGTACACTTATGCTTCATTCATCCAAAATCCCCCCATTCTGAATTCATGAAACAATCAATGTAAATTTTAATTTGTTTGCTATACTATTTGTTACTATTTTCATGTAACTTTTTTTTATAAATATGTAAATGCAAATTAATTCAATAAATAATGTTTAT